>NW_015151703.1:173072-201432 GCF_000732505.1 Cyprinodon variegatus
GGTCCCATACAGCAGACCTATAAAGTGCTGCTGGCGCGTCTTCCAACTCCTGTTCTTTCCCACTCGCCATTCCGACACAATTCTCCACAACAACTGATTTTTTTTGGCTACACCCAGCTACGCTGCTTCGCTTCTTCTTCTTCTTGTTTACTACTGGTTGGTTGGCTTTGGTCACAGTACCGCCACCTTCTGCTCTGGATTGTACACGCTTCATCTATGAGAAAAACCGAACCGAGACAGTCGAACCAAACGATTCGGACGGTTTTCATAAACCATTCCATCCCTATTATAAATGCATTATTAAATAAAAAAAAATAGGTTCAATAATTAAAGTTGAATTTTTGATTGTTTTCCTTGTGTCTTTTTCTACAAAAGAGTCTGGATGACAAAAAATGGTTCAGTCTAGTGTAATGGTCTCCACTCACTCAGCCCTCCCCTTATTGTTTCCATAGCATAGCAAGTGTAGCATTAGAGCCTCATGATTGACGAGCAGCAAGCCGGACTAATGCTATCTGAGATTTGGAAAAACAAAGATGGAATTGGCTTCAAAGCTGAATGCAACAGCTGCAATGTAGAAACACTTTGTATCCAAACTGAATGACATTATTTTTCATTGCAATCATTTCTTTGACAAATCATCCTACAGTAAAATTTCTTACTTTGACAGGCCTAAATACATTAAGTAAAATAAATTATGGAAACACTGAGCTGGTTTTGACTCCTGCTAATTGCTTTTAATAAGTTAGTTCCGTAGCAACAAAAGCCTGCAAACATGATTCAGACTGAGGGAGAGCTGTGTCGCTGTCCTGAAGAGCAGTGGAGGCGGCTGATGAGGACTTCTTTATGATTCCTAAAGGAAATAGAGGATTAAGGCAGACAGTGTCTGTGTGTCCAGCATCAGATTACTAGCTTCTCTTTTCCTGTTGTGAAATCAGGTTAGAGCAGCTCCCCTGCTAAGACAAACCATTTCCATGCCTTGGGATGAATTTAATACTGAGGAGGTGATGGGGTAAATATACAAGCAGGTCCTATTTTATGTTATCATACATTAGCATTTCAGCTTAGCTTCATTATTAAACTGAATGGAATATAAACAAAGGGGACAAAGGAACAGCTGAAGTGGCCTACCGACAGTTATATATGTAGTGGCCAAGCATATGAAACCATACCTAACCAATGGATGCATGCAGGTGACCTATAACAAACTATGTTGCTTCAGTCCAGGCCTGACTTTTTCTTGTCATTTGTCCACTTTGCTCACTTAAAACTACAAACATCAGCAAGAAGAAAGCTAAATAAACTCTCCTGAGTCTAACATGCAAATAAGAATAAGATTTAAACCAGTTTGTGTCTTTAAATAATCTATACTCTCTAAATCCATTTAATGGATTGAAAACTAAACTATTAATCTAACATCACTTAAACAGTAATAAAACTAACCAGGAGAATTTTTAACAAGATTTGGGAAAACATCTCATACGGGTTTGCGACAAGGGTATATTAAAAAAGAAAATATACCTTCTAACTCGGTAAACTGTCTTTTTCTTCCACATGCACATTAATACAGTTGCTGCAATAAAACTAATAAGTATCGTACCGGCCTCTGAAAGTGTGCTTTTGGCTAATTTATTACCAAACACCTGCTTTACCGCAGATACAAGCAGGCCAGCTTGATTCCAGAGCAGATTATTGAGCCTCTAGTTTATATTGCAAAGCTAAAAACTCAGCTCTTTTCTATCAGGATTTTCCTGGCAGATATCAATTTCCGCTTTTCACACATATAACTTGCTAAAACAGATTTTCTTCCCAAGAAAAGCACAAAAGAGGAGCAACAAAACTGCTCCTGGTTCCTCTAATGTAGCTAATAGTTGAGAATCCAACAGAAATGAAAGGAAATACAAGAATATCTTATTTCATGTATCAAGCAGTGCTTAAAATGTTCTATTATCAAAGTGTATGATGCATTTCATTAATATTGAGAACTTCTTACTTGCTCTCTACTGTTAGATTGCACTAAAACACTCTACAAAAATGTAATGCACAAAGTAATGTCTTGTTTATTTTTCACTTTGAGCTTCAACTTTAGAGCCAAATTCTTTCTTTTGTTCGGTTTTTCACTTAGGGAACCATTTCAATGAGGTCACCTCTGAATACATTAAAGCACAAATAGGGCTTAATCTTTAATGTGAAGAGACAGTATTGTTATAAACCTCATCCCACATCTCTCTTGTTCTCTTTAACTAGACAGCAGCATGACTACAGCGCTAGTCAGCAGCAACCCAAGGGGGGATATATGAGTATGTATGTGGTTTTTCATGTTTCTTTTTTTCTCTGCACTCTCTAAAGGTTTTGTGTTCAAATCAGCAGACAAAGAAAAAAAATGTATCCATCCAAAGAGAAACAAGCAACAAAACCAACAGCACATGGCATTGGTAAGATTGGAGGTGGCAGTCTGGCAGGCATGGGTGCTGGAATCGAAACAAGTCAAGTCCAACTGTTTCACCAGGCAGCCTGTTCAGGACAAGGCTTTCACAACTAATCTAGTCGACAGAAGTCTCTCAGATAGAAGTTAAATAAAAACAGGGATGCACCAAATTAGATGTTTGGGTTGCTTGTTATTTCAGATAGGTTAGGGTTTGCTTTTGAAAAATATTTTAGATTGATTAGCTGTTGGCAGAGATTTTTCAGTTAGGTAAAATGTGACTAAAAAGGATTATGAAATACTACCAAACTTCTGTGTTGCATTCTACAACAGGGTTATGTAATCAATCAACTTCCTATTTAATTGATGGCTCCACAAACAGTTGTAAAACAGCACAAATTACCAAAAAAATGTAATCTCTCAGGCTATATTTGCTTTTCTTTTGGACTTTTGCAAGGCAAAGAAAAAAATGCAACCCCTGAGGTAAAAAAAAACAACAACTCAAATTTGTAACAAAGTGAAAATTGCTCTTTTGCTTTGATCTCACAAATGCTGTATTTTCTAAAACAAATAAGTCCTAAAATCAAACTTGGACAAAGAGTCTGGATTGGTTGCTGCAGTTTACTTTTTTTCCGTGTGATTTGACACCTCGGTTTGAAGTACTGGTTCCTTTACCACCTGGGCAATAGCAACCCGAAGCGGAATCATTTATCCTCAAATAACCTGAAATCCAAGTAAAATTGATCAAATTTCTGCAGCAGGGAACAGCCCACATAATCCTGTAGAGGAACATGTTACAGCTAGAACTCGCCTTCTACTTCAGCAAACTGCTAATGCAAAAAACTTCCGTTAAGTCCCGGTGGGTGTTGACAGAAGATTTAACAGTCATATTTGCAGATTAAGGCTACATCCAAACGGAGCCAAATACTGGATCCCTGCATAAAACTGGAGGTGGTCCACAAAAGCGCCACAGAGCAGCAAAATGTGTTGGTGTAAAATCCTGGTCGGTGTTTCAATAAATAACCTCCATTATTTCAATCGGATTTATTTTCCAAGTCTGTTTCATTTGTGTATACAAAACGACAATATGACAAAATGACAATAAAGGTTGTCTCATTCTTGACGTATGCCAAAACACAGTAGGTGACATTCACTCGTTGCAGCAAACACAAGGCTCCCCCCGAATAACTGCTACTGGGAGTAGTTATGCAGCTGTTTTCATCTACTTTGTTTTTATGCTTTCTGATTTTAAAGGCATGTTTAATGCTACCATAGCGACCAGAAAGTACTACAGCTTGAAAATGTCTGAAATTAAACTGGTCCAGTTTTCCAAAGCCTTTTAATGCCTTTATGGATATTCAGATTGTGGAACTGCAGGAGCAAAACAACAGTCTGATTCATAGGAGAAGGTCTTAGAACTGTCAAAGTGTATGATGCACTTTACTGATTTATTATCAGTAATATGGACCAGGCCAACTGATAAACTAAAGTGCAAATGAACGCTAACTCTTAAGGATTATTATTTTTTTTATATACACATTTCTAATCTCAGGTGAGGCATAGATTTAAGCTAGTATATCGTACAAAAATATAGATTTCTAAATAATAAGCAGGTAATTTGGGGAGTATATTAAAAAGGTAGATACACTCTTTACATTAAAAAAATGGCTGACTTTTAAATTATGACATTTACTTCAAAATAATAAAGTATGATTTTTATGAAAGCATTTAACAACTTATTTTCCATCTGAGTGTTTGCAAATGAATAGTATTAAATGTCTGCAATTTTAATATGGATGTTGATATTTGGGCAGCCATTTTACAAAATGTAGACAGAAACTAGTCTTGACAGTTAACAGACGATGACTTTATTAACAGATGCAACTCATAGTCTAGCTTTAGTCACACATTCGTCATACTGCCTTTTCAATGACATGATAAAGCCTTTTTATGATCGACATGAACCACATGAGTGTGTGCTTTTGACTCCTACAGAGTTGGATATTAATCAACCAGTGCATTAAAAAAATTAAAGAATTTACATGTAAACTGGCGGTTCTAGAAAATACAGCAGGCGTCTGATTTAAGTTTAGGAATTGAGATCTGGAGGAAACTCACGCCTAGCTTTAGTTTCTCTAAAAGTTAAGAGCTCCACAAAGAGATCCCACCTATACAAGGTGTCACACAGTGGCCCAGTGCCAAGGGTGGGGTCAGCAGAATTACTGTCAGGAATCCCCAACAGACAGAGTCCATAAAAGCAGAGCAGTGATTTTAATATTGCCAAGTCTGAGATAATAAAACCAGCTGGTACTTACTAATGACCCACAGCTGTGGCTGATGTCAGGCGTATAACACTCCTTGTAAAAACAAATAAATACATAAAAACAACCAAACCAATAGCAGCTCTTAAGTCTTCGTTTGAAACGACTCAATAGGCTGGACGTCCACATTTACTGGAGCAAAGGAGCAAACAGCTGCACAGAAAAATAACCCAACCCTTGAAAGAATGCGAAGGCTAAATCCCCCAAAACAGGCCGTGGGTTGGGCTCTTTGCAGAAGTGTTCATACATATAGACCATCTCTAAGAGCATTGAATCCACATACAACAGAAGTCACTTTAAAAAATAATTAAGTGCTCCATTTTTAAAGCCACCAGGTCTAAAATCAATTCCAATAAATATTTTAAAACCACATAAACAGTCTCATAAACCCTCAAGCTCATTAACTATTACTCTATTACCATTTATCCTGTGCAACCTGAGAAATGCAACTACTTTCAGTCTTTCTCTATGAAACGAGTGGTTTGCTTTTACTGTGCATCAATAAAAATCTATCACCTCTTTCAAACACATTTCTCTCTAATAGAGCTTGTTCTAAACTATCCGCAAAAGAAAAAGTCATGCAGGAGTGGACATGAGAAATCAATGCACCATGTATGACTGGCTCTATTAATGCACCATCATGTAGCATTAATAGAGAAATGTGAATATCCTTTATCCTTGATGCATTGTGGCAAACCAACACTACCCAAAGAGAAACAAGGCGAAGCATTAGATTACCATAACAAATAATAACTGTTTAAGTTGTATTTACTGCAAAAGATGTGCAAATAACTCTGTTCCAGAACACAGAAGCTAAAAGGGAGAACATAATTATAATCCTACCTTGAAATAAAGGAATGCATAATAAGAGATTTTTAGGATACTAATTGCCGATGTTGAGATTTGATTTACCACAACCAAGCAGCTGCAAAGCTTAAAAATTTGAGTCTGGAGGGAGTGGATACATTTCCAGAGAAACCAAAAATTCAGACAAGGAATGGAACTGGGCTGCACAATATTAGAAAATGGTGTAATGACGTTTATATTGTTAAATACTGCAGTGATGCATTTATGCAAAATATCTATTTTTTCCTGATTTAACAGAAAATCAGAGGTTATGTCTCTTCATTTTTTTAAGTTAAGCAAACAGCTGTTCTTGAAGGGAAAATATAGAAATACCTACTGAAATATGAAGCTTAAATTAGGATCACATTAAATGGTTTGTTTTCTCTTTACCTGATGCTTTTCAGTTTAAGTTCATTTTTTGCTCACAAGTTAAATAGTTGTGCTATAAAAAAAAATTCCACATTTTGCCACTTTGTTTCAGTTAAATCCTCTAAAAACCTGTGCAAACTATTTCAAAATCTCACCCCAAGATTTGGTGAAAAGTTGGCAGCCCTGAAAATATTATTTACCAATCATACAATGTCATGCTTTTTGATGTGAGATAAAAGTGGGTGTATCATTCATCTGCTACAGCTCCACTCAAACCTGCATACCCATGCAAACACCAAAACAACATCATGCAAACAGACAAAAACACGCGAAAACCCCTCCCCTTTTGGAAGCCCACTTCCATCCGAAGCAGATCTAGGTCAAAGCTGATTAATGCACCCACAGCCCCCCCAGAGGGTTCCCGATCAGGTGGCAGCAATGCATGTTCACTGATGATCCATGCAAACGCAAAGGTATCGAATGTTACTGCATTCAGCACCATTAAAACAAAACAGATGGACCATGACATTTGCATTCACAGTAAGTGACAAAGCGATGCAAGGATGACCTAAAAGAGCGGATCTGCAGTAAAACTAAGAGCGGAATGTGTTGACTTTGAAGTGCCAGCCAGCTCCATAGATCAGAGAGATCTGCATTAAAAGATGAAAAGGATATCTGCTCGGATTCCATGTCAATGTATTTATAGACAGTTATGCTATTAAGTGACATGCATTCTGATGATCTGATGAAAAAAGCCTCACGTGAACATACAGCATGAGAAAAAAAAAAAAAACTAAATTCTGAGAAATAAATTCTGAGAACTTTAGTTAGCTTGTTATAACGACCAAAATATAAATATATTTACAACTTGAATTGGGGGTGTGATATGTTTGAGGGTATATTCTGTTTTATTTTGACAGTTGTGAGTCATTAAGTATAACATGTTTCTAATAAAAATAGAAATAAAGTAATGGACACAACAGCAAGAAGCATTAACGGTGCTAGCCGTGTAGCTTAGCATTAGCTTCGTGCTAGCTAGCCTCTGTTATGGGAATGTGAAGCTCCTCTCCCCCGTTTCACAATAAGGCGAATGAGGGCGTTGTTAATTAAACAATTTATATTTTATTAAGTTTTCTTTTATTTATTTTAAACATTTTGGTTTGTGGAGTATTTACTCCAACACAGTAGTTGTAATTATTACCTCGGAACGCAGCTCGGAGAGGATCGGTCTATTTCCCAGGTTGCAAAGAGGTTCATGGGGACGGGCATACTGCTGGATCCTGAGCCCAGGACCACAGCCCCGGCTAGCGCTCCGGTCGGGGGCATTGTCAGCGCGGGTCCGCCGCTGCCGCTGCCAGGGTTCAGGAAAGCAGCCCGAACGCCTCCTCGTTCCACAGCCGCCGCCATCATCACCACCTCCACCACCACTGCCTGGAAGCAGCTATAGCTGAGTGTCGGTCGGACGAACGCGGGAGCGGCTGATCCCCTGGCGACGCCCGCTCCTGTTCCTCCGGGTCTCCCAGCTTCCCTTCGCTGACTGGGGTTCTTGATCGCCGGGGCGGGGCTTGTCTCTGCCGATAGGGGGCAGTATTGATTACCAAGAATTTTAAACATCCACTGCCCTGCATTCGCTGCATCCTTTTAACATTTTATTAAAACACCACCATACCAACATTGTCTATTTTATTCGGATTTTATATATCAAACAACTTTAAATTAACTATACCACCGCAGGGGCGGAGCTAGATGGGGGGCCAGGGGTGGCAATGGCCACCCTTAGTCAATCATCAGCCACCACTACCATTTATTTCCCTCTAATACAGACGGAGGAAACAGTAATAATCTCAAGTGGAATATTTAAAACATTTTAATTTTTCATATGTTAATTACTTGACAACAAAAACTCTGTGGTCTATTATACACATCAATATACTAACATTAAAAATGATAAGTACAGAATTCAAGCAGAAATAGATTTTGTGTTTTATGGGGTAAAGAGAAAATTATGTGTCCCTGCAAGTCATCTAGGAGTCTTCAGTGAAATCATAGATAAATTACTATTTTAATAAAAACATATTAAACAATCAATTTATGTAGATATTAGTAGGCTACTTGTAAATATCAATTTTATGAAGAATGATTATTGATAAAAGTAGGTAAGTAAAGACAATGAAAAAGATGTTCGCCCAAAACTCAAACCTGAAAGAATTTTATCCACTATACCTTTTTTTTTAGAAAGCACTGATGATGTTTGAATATATTGGTCTATCTGTTAGCAAAGGCTATTGAAAAGTATAGTTTGTCTTTATTTAGAAAATATGGATGTTTTGCTTGTTAATTTTCCTGTTGGAACAGTGTAGATTGACCGTGAGGTTCTGGTGCCTATCTACTTTCGGCCACCCCCCTGAGTATACATTGGTTATTGCAGTGGTTCCCAAAGTGTGGGGCGCGCCCCCTAGGGAGGGCGCAATGCCATTGCAGGGGGGGCGCGGGAAGCGGTATGGATGAATGAAGAAAAAAAAAACAAAAAAAAAAAACAGCGCTCTCTTGACTGAGCATAATGGACAGTTGTGACACTGCAACCCAGATTTGAGAAGATCTGCAGCAACAAGCAGGCTCACTACAGCCACTGAAAAGATGGGAGGGGGGGAATTTTATTGTAATCCAAAGGGGGGCCCAGAAGAAAATCTTTGGGAACCACTGGGTTATTGCATGGCTACCCTACATACGCCCCTGGATATGTAGTTAAGATTAAAAGGAATTAAAAGGGTTTTCAAATAACCATTTAAAAACTTTGGTGTGCATTTGTAGTCTGGCCCCTGAATTACCGGTAAAACAGTTTTTGTATCTTTTGTGACATGACTCTGTTATGTGTGACAATGCTTCATAATACTACTAGCACCCAGTTTCATATTTTCCAGGTTTACCCCATCAAATACCACCATCCTACCTCTGAATTCCTTGTACCAGTTGCATGAATGTCGAGTGCATGATGCAGCCAACAGTGTTTTACCTTGGAAATAATGCATTAATTGTGATGTCTTCTGTTAGTCTTTCTCTACCCATGTTGCATGTAGGACAAAAAGATGTTTGCTCTCATTTAAGGAGCTACTTCTCCCACATATATGGGATGCATGTCAAAGTTGGAAAATGCTAATTTCAATAAAAAAGGTTTAATTGTTTCCAAAATAAAATACAATCTTGTTTTAATTCAGTTGTTGTTGTTTTTTACAGTAATTTTTGCAGGAGATCTAGAGAAGACTTTTTACCTCAGAAATGCAACTGTTGTTCAGTCTTCTGAAGAGAATGTTTAGGGTTGTTCATAATATTCCTGATTTTATAAAAATATATTTTTTGCTAAATAATCTCCAGACCCCAGAGGAGGTCCGAGAGCAGCAGAGAAGATCATCAGCGCTCCTCTTTCCAGCATAAACTACATTTCATCCCAGAACTGTCTGTACCGAGACCATAACATTACCAATTACCCCTCACACCCTCAAACCCCCACCAGGGACTGTTCTCCCTGATGCCCTCTGGGAAGAGGCTCTGCAGCATTCGATGCAGGTCCAGCAGATTCCGAAACAGCTTCTTCCCCACCGCCATCAGACAGCTGTACTGTTGAGAAAACTACAAATCATGTCACAGAATTGCACCATATATATTTTAATGCTCTGAACTTCCATATCAATGTGGTTTTTTGCACCATGTTTTTTTTTCTCCCACACTGTTTAAATTTTTATCACTGCTGCCCTTTAAGAAATAGAAATGTCATGAGAGCTGTACAAAACAAAATTTAATTTTGTATACACTCTGTGTATACAAAATGACAATGAAAGTTGTCTAAGTCTAAGTCAAAACAGAGCCAATATTCTTTATTATATTAAAATGTATTAAAATTAAACCAGAGATTAGTGAATTCTCCACCAGAATCCATTTTTATTTTAAATTTTCTGTCTTTTTGGAACAAAAGTTATACTGTACATCTTTTTATTTTCACCCACACTGATGTAAATTATCAACTACTTTATGTTGCTGTAAATCTCTGTTTTTGAAGTTTTGCACTTTGAACTGACTCTATTCATGAGAATGGATTGATGTAACAATATAAACCTTTGGAAATACATTTGTTGTGACATGGTGCTATGTAAAACAAGCCAATGTTATATCAAACAATCTTGAATGGAACCTTTTTTTTATTCAAAACTTTATTTTCTGCAGATGTTGAGGAGTTGGAGGAAAATAAATACAAAAAACAGGACTGGAGATGCAAATAAATGAAAAACTAGTCCTTCAGTGTTTGCAGCAAGATGTAGATTATCTTTTATATCCATCATTTGTTGGTGACTTTAAGAAGCTCATATGGCAAATGAAGAACGGCTTTGATCTGGGAACTCCTCTTGAACCTCTGGGAATAATTTTATATAAAGGAATTCCTCATAGGATAAAGAAGATTATGGACAACCATGAAAGTCCTCTTTATCTCATAGAACAACAGAGTGTCCTCATTCAGAGGCTTCTACTGATCTGCTGTGAGACAGGCCACTACATGAGCCCAGAGCAGTCAACATCTATAACAAAGCAATGAACAAATCCCTTCTTTATTGAATTTAAAACTCAAATAAATATTTTTCTGAAATTATATTCCTGTGCAAACTTTTTTGTAAATATTTGAATACCATGATAAATTTGTCTTTACATTATGCCTCTATCTAGCACATGGTTTATTTGGATGGGGCTCATGATCTTGGCTGCATCCATAGTTTGTAACTCTTCTACATCTGCTCTGGTTCATTCAATGGACCTGTTTGGCAGAACATGTGTTTAACTCTCATGTTACCATTTTGTCTTTACCCCTTGAACTCTGTGCCTTTTCAATGCCCCACCCTAACTGCTCTGAGTTGCCCACCCAAACTGCTAACTGCCTGCCGCAGACTTTCCTTTACCAAGTTGACTTTCAGGCTTCATTATTAGAAGTTTTATTCATGTTAACCTGAGCCTTGGATCTTCTGCTGCAGTGCAACATATTTCGTCATATTTCTTGAATAAAACAATATTTAATCTTTTTTTTTAATTAAGATAACAAAAAAATGAAGTATCTACAAAGGTGTAACAGTGATCTTATCCAAAATATTATTAACTTCACATCTCCGCCCCTTTTTAAATGTCTTTATATGTTTCCTGGATGATACAACACCTGAACCATTGTGCTCAGTGAGGATTGCATTATTATTCACATGGGGAAAGTGTTGGGAAAGCCATTGACAGTAACTGTGACTAAAGCTTCCAGTCGTCCTGACTTGACTTGACATGCTCAAGTGGGTTGGGTAACAGCAGGACAGTCTGCTTAGAGTTGACTTAAGAGGAGATTTTCCCCTAAGTCTATGTAAAGTGGAAAAATCCCTGAAAATATTAATCATTTTGGGGGAATATATAATATATAATAAACCTCTTCCTCTCTCTTGTGTGTTAAAAATCTGTTTTCAAACATGAAACAACTCTTTATATCTGACCATTGGGATACTGATGCCAGCGGCAACAGGCTAAACAGCTTGTTTTACAGATTAATGACAACAGAAATCCTGCTCCACAGGATATGATGTAGTGAGGAAGAACATGGCTTTCAACAGAGCACTTTAAGAAATTCCTAAATGTTTTATCAAGCATTTAACAGAGGAAAGAAAAAGGTATCCTGGAAAAATTTAACTAAATGTAAATTATTTTGAGTCTACAGATCTGAACCATCATCATTCCTAAAGCCATGCCTATGTATTTATTCTCCTTGGTTTTTTCCCCACACCTTTGTATCCTTAGAGTCACAAAATGTCATTAGTTTATGAGGGTTTTCTGGAACATATTGTCAAAAAGCTGTGTTGTACAATTAAAAAGTAGGAGAAAATTCCTGCATGGAGTAAAATGTTTTTAGTTTCTTAAAATGTGAAAACTTTGGTGTGTGTTCATAAAGCCCATCTTAGTCAATACTTTACTAAACCTTTTTTCATAGCTTTACACAACTAGAACTAGAATATTTAATATGTTTGTCAAAGCATGTCTCGCCAATTGGCTTTAGGTTTGCACTTTGACTAGGCAACTTATTTTACCACAAATTTATGCTTTCAGTAAAAAAAAAAATTGACCTTCGAAATTCTCTTCTAGTTAGATTGAACTGTCAAAGTGATTTACAATAGAGCCACTTTCACTGAGTCACACTCTCATTCATACAGCAATATGTAGATAAGGAGGCTGCAATAAAACTCCCGACATTATAAAGGCAAGACAATTCCTCTACCCACTCAGTCACTCTTACCAAAGTATCTGAATGAGATTTGAACCAGGCAGGTTCAACATGCAGCCTGTGGGCTACTTGCAGCTCTTAAAATGAGTGTTGTTAGCTTTGGCAGCAAAAACAAGAAGTTAGAAACTAAACCTGCCAGCTTTGACAATTGATGAAGATGGACACTTTTTAAAAGATTATTAAGGGAGATTTTTTTTACAGATAAATTAACATCTTCTTTGAATATTAAATTTTGTATACTACATTTTTCCATATTTTTATTCATTTTTTCCTTAATTTTTTACATTTTAATTTGTAATTCGGTCTGATAACACCAATTACAGGACTTTAACCCAGAAACTGAGATAGATGCTTGGTTAGAGAAAGAAACCACTTTCGGTTCTGTTTTTATGTGAAAATCTGACAACTGTGTTAGTGCATTTAAAATATTTAAATGCACTAATGTTTACTTATTTGTTGAGAAGAATAATAAAACTAAAATAAAAATCATTGTTTTACTGACACAATTAATTTCAAAAGGTTTTCTTCCAGGATTGCCAGGCATTTAATTTCATCCATCTTTAACTGTGACCGGAAACTCTGTCACTGCCGAAAAAAGAAGTTTCATATCATGATGCCACTACCAACACCTTTAATGGTGACGAACAATGTTATTTTTCAGGTATTATATTTAGAATTGATTTTCTGCCACACACTATTTTGCATTTATGTCCAACAATAACATTTATAGTTTCTTCTTCCATATGTTTTCTGTCTTTTACATGGCCTGTTTCAAACCTTAAAATAGCTTTATTTCAACAATGACAATATTCTTGCCATTTTTCTATCAAGGTTAGAGGTAAGGGGTGCACTTCTAATAGTTTCATGTTAGAAGATCCCACCCATGAGCTTTGGATTAATGTAGCTCCTCCAGAGTAACCATGGGCCTCTTTACACTTTGTGTTTTTTTAAACAAACTGGTCTTCAAGATGTCCCAAACATAGGATATTCTTTTATAACTTTTTTTTTTAAACTTCCCTGTTTGTCTGCACCTTCCCTTAGTTTTTATAATGGGTTTTTGTTTGTTGATTTGTGTTTTCAGCAAACTTCAGGGAATTTTACTCTACCTATAATTTAGGCAGAGTGGTTGCACTGGGTTTTTCTTTAAGAGTTTTAGAATAAAGGCGGCTCAAAAGATATACACATTTTTAGACTCTTTCTTATAACACTTTCACAATATATTTCTCTGATTTACGCTTAGACAGATTTATTTTTGTCATTATGTATACACAAGTGTAAAAAAAAAAAAACATTTCGTTATGAAAAGCTGTCTAGACAATTTCATTTATTTTAAAGTGCAGCCTTCAAAACAGTAAAAAATACATACAAAACAGTAATATAAACATATTACTGTATATTTATATTTCTAACACTTCAGTTTTGTTTTTAAATAATAAAATATAATAAAATAGGCTTAGGCTTAGGAAAGGCTTCCTCTTCTCAAAGCCTTTTGGAAACAGCTAAAATATGGTTGTATTGCCATCCAGTGTTTGAGTAAAAGCACTACAAAAAAAAAGTGGAGCATTTGCCACCTCTGCTGCAATATGCAGCTTTTCCAGTAGATGGCACACCGTCTCTATGTTTCTGTGTGTCTGACTTTAAAGAAAATAAAAAATAAAATTCTTACTTGCTCTCTCCTTTTTCCTTCTAGTGGCTTCTTACTGAACTTTTTCCTCCCACAGTTGTGGGAGGCTGGTGCACATATCATGACACTGACAAAATTGATGTTTTTTTTTACAAAAACAGGCTGACACTATAAGCAAACTTCTCACCTTAGCCACGAGATTGTCATGTTCTCCCAGCTCTGTGGCATTCATCCTCCTGTTCTAATACCAAGAGAACAAAAATCTGGAGCAGATACAGGGTTGCAAAATTGTAATGTCTCAGAGAGACCGCAGGGCAATTCCTGGCATCAGAGCTGCTGAACAGTGTTTGACAAAAGCAGACGAGTGATGCAGGAATGCATCTCTCCCTGCACATCCTTTGTCTCTTAGGTAACATCTTATTCTTTCACTGAAACCCTTTCATGATTCCAGAGCAAGACAATGCAAATGATTCTTTCAAGCTTAGGTCTATTTTTATGGGTAAGCTATTGTTTTTGGTGTGCGGTTATTGTTTGCATGCCACCCCCACAACGTCAGATGCTGGTATATTCTTTTAATAAAATCTTTTAAGACAAACTTCTTTTCAATCACAAAGCAGACTGAACTCATTCGCCCTGGTATTCTGAAACTACAAGTGGCCTCATGCCTTTGAGAAAACTCGGTAGAGAGAATATTAGCAGAAATAAAATGAGACAAATCTCCCACACTTCTCGTTTGGTGTTTTTCACTCCCAAAAAGAAACAATAGGTATTAAAAAAATGTTCATGAGTTACTGCAACATTTAATTTCCCTTTAGGATTAATACAGTTTTTCCACAGAATTATCTGTGATTATTGAATAAGTACCATAAATAAAAAAATGAATTAAGAATTTTGCTCATTTTCAATAGGCAGGACAAACAACTTACTGACTCTCATGCCTAAGTACTGCTAGGTCAACTGGCAAAAGCAGTTGACCTAGCAGTCATCTTTTTGGAAGTCAGGGTGCACACAAATGCATCAGGGGAAATATCAAACTCAGTTCTGAAAGTACCAAGAGCAGGAATCCAGCCCATTCCCTATGGTGAAGTGCTAAGTCTTTGACTCTAATGCAGGAGAGCAGGGTTTGAATCCTAGTTGTGAAGGAAGGGCATCCGGTGTAAAACCTTTTCTAAGTCTGTGAGCAAAGTGTAAAGACTTTACATATGAATAGGGGAGCAGATGAAAGGATAAACACGCCAGGGGTGGTAATAAATATGGAGAGGTATGAATATCACATGTACCATATTCTCTGCACTATAAAAGGCACTTTAAAGCGATTAAAAAAAAACTAAACAAAATGAGAGAGCCGCCTATAATCAATAGCAAATTAAACCTGGATTAATACTGGTTGTGCTTACTGAAGATTTTGTTAAGTACAAGGCGCTCTTTAGAAAAGTTTCAGTAAAAATTTGTTAAACTACAACCCCCAAACACTTAATTTAGATGGTTTAAAGGCTAAATCTGGTTGGTCCTTCATAGATTTGTCCAAAAATCATTGTTAAAAATTGGGCTTTGTTTGGTCTGTCTGACCAAATCTTTGGACATAAATCCTGTCTTTTTTTCAATGTCTTTTCCACCAATGTTTTCTCGGTGTGGAAGACACAACAGTGCATGGCTACCGTAGTCAGGAGCATGGAGGAGTAATATTATGCATACTATGCTTCCCCATAATATTACAATGTATGTATAAGGACTAGAGATGGGTGATTGCGGGAAGTTTGGTATCGAATCTGCTGCAGTCCGTGCGGGAGTTGAAATGTATTGATCTTTTTGAACAAGTGTTGTCCAATATCAATACCAACGTTGGTATCAATATTGTTGATACAAGGATCAATCCACCCAACTCTAATGAGAACCTTAAAATGGCACCTGTCAAGATACGCTTACGATGCAGACTTCAAATTCAAGGCTATCAGTCACACTGTGGAACATGGGAATAGCAGCTGCAAGAGAATTCGACATCAATGAATCAAAGGTACAGAGTAAAGGAAGCATGAAAATGACCTGTGCCTTATACTCTGATGTGCCTTATTTATGAAAATTGTTTGAAAACAGACAATTTTTTGACAAAGGGTCTTATAATCCATTGTGCCCTATAGTGCAGAGAAATGTGGTACCAGTCTGGTTTCAAGCACTGGAACTGATGAACATTGTGTCAGAAGGCACTGTATTCAATAATGCCTCCTGTACCCTGACCCCTGTGGAGCAGTATGTGGGTGTTTTATTTGAGCTGGAGTCTCTGGAGGCAGAGTCAATGTCTGCTTTTCATTTTATGCTTAAAGCCATAAAAACGTGAGGTTGAAAAGGTTTAATGAAAAATTTAGATTCCAAACAGAAGCATTTCTCTCTTCTGTCGTTGAGTTTGTTATTGCTTGACGGGTTAAAAAGGTTTGAAGTCTTATCTGTGCGACTTAATTGTTTGGATTATCCTTGGAGCTGCGGTGAGAAAAAAAGGAGGGTTCGTGTCACAGTCTATGAAGGCCAAGTCATTTACCATGAGTCTAGAGGAGGTTTCATTCATCATGGAAACCACACTCAGAGGTTTTTCTCATTTCACACACACAATGCTGCAGCCACCCCAGCTCTCAGCAGTCAGCTATCGGTCCCTGGTGAGCAGCCAGGCCCAATTTAAAGATCCTGCCTATTTTTAATCTGCTGGAGAGATTGCCACATGCCCTGATACAATAGAGCAGATCAATCTAAAGCACACATCGTTCCTCTGTACAAGCTCTCCTTGCACCTCTCGCTTCTAATCACACCTCAGAACACTAAGGGGCTATCCTGCTGATCTAATTACGGTTCTGCAATCCTGGCACATTAAGGATATTATTTCTCCAGGATTATTTCCTTTGTCAAGGCAGCATCAATGCACCATTTTCTTTTGATTCAGCACAAGTTTTATAGCTTATTCTTGGTTTGATAGGGCTGTGAAACTTACTGATTTAGCTTGACCAACATTGTGTCTGACAGGCGATACATTAGAATCCCAATTCACCCAGTTTTCTTTATTTTATGGAAATCATAACATTCCTGTAAAAAAAGAAAGCTCTCTCTAAATCTCTATTGGGAATCCTGAGATAATGGTGCAGTATGGACCACCGAGCAGCACAATTTCTACTTCAGCACTCAGACTCTGGGTGTGCTTTATGTTACTTTTAAACAATATTATCTTAATTTAAGTTGAACAAATCATAGCCTAATTAAGGAAAATTAAATCTTATCATCTTAAAATGGAAAGAGATACTGCACAGATATATCTGGATTATCTATTCAGTCAACATAAAATCCTTAGGTTTTATCTACCATATTCTAGGGCAAGGTCTTCAACAGGGGGTCCACAACCACTAGGGGGTCCACAGAGGTACTGCATGGGGGTCGTGAAAGTTTGATTGATTAGACTTTTTTTTATCTTCCCCGCTGCAATTTTTTCCACTAATTGAACTGTCTCTAAAAACATATCAACATGAATTCAACACACTGTAGTAAACAGATAAATGGAGGCAGAAGATGTCTTTCAGTCCTCAATGCACACATTCAGCGTTACACAGGAGATCTTTCAAGCTGGGCACCGTTTCAATCACAACACCTGTCCCATCAGCAAGGAATCAGAATTCCAGGGTGAATTCTTCTTATCTCCATTCTCTTAAATTTCTAATAGCTAGAGGGCTATTCACCTAATATCTTCCAAAAAGGATTTTATTACCTCCAACAAGGAGGTTGCTTTTAGTTGAGTTTGTGTCCGTCCATCCATCAGGTGCATCTCAGTCAAAGGAACAATCCATAAAGTTTTGGTGATGATCCACGTCATAATGCGCATGCAGGAATTTTTCTAATGATTCTTTAACATTGTTAAGCGGAACATGCAGTTCCCCCCTAAACCAGATGGGGGCAGCAGTAAATATTGACAGCTTCAGCATTGGACAAAAGAGCAGAAGTATTATACTGAAGACAATACAGGAAAGCTTAGCCATGCCCTGCTAGAAGTCTGGATCAGCTGATCAAATAAGAAAGCAGAGTGAATAAAGAAGGTGAGAGCAGAACAAACACCAGAGGCTGCAGCCACACGCTGTGCCTTATTTATGAACTTATGAAAGAATTTTAAGGAAATTGCTACCAAAGCTGCACCTCATTCCAAGGAACAATTCATTAAAATTTAGTAATGACCCAGATCGTGTGCAAGTTTTAGCTATAGGTCACAATATGAGGCAAATTTTGATGCTCGACAGAGGTCTATGCTGTCAGGGGGCTTTTCTACTTGAACATGTTTTCTTGTCCTTCTGATTCTTAAGAAGAAGTCTCTGTGCCACATTTATACCTCAGTGAAACCAGTTTCTGGAATGGTTATTTTAATGTCAACACTCTGACCTATCCAAAAATGTAAAGTATGTTTTCTCAGAACATATTTATATTTACATAAGACTGACCAGGGGTACAACATCTTTTTTTTTCTGAACAATGTTATCTGTAATGAAAAAACATATTTCAAATTAAGCTTTTTTGAGAAATGTTAAATGTAGAGTTTAGATATTGGAGAAGGAACCTCAAAAACGAATTTTCAAAGTGTTATCTTATTACTATTATGGTACTTAAAGCACAGAATGATCTAATCTGCATAATACAATATTTTTAGCATAAAAAAAGATTTATCTGAAAATCTCAAGGAAAAGGGATGATTTCAGGAATAGGTAGCAGGCAGCGCTGAAATGAAAATGCCCTTTGGAGGTTATGAGTAAAATAAGATTCTTCAACACAAGTACTTAGTTTAATATGAAAGAGGATGGCTTTGTGAGAATATCAAGGCTTCTAAAATGAGGCACAGTTAATAGGAAATTGAACAGACAGTGCCATACCTAAATAATAATACCCCTTAGACTTTTTTCACAATTGGTATGTTACAACCACACACTTTGTGTTATGTTGAGATTTTATTAAAAATATCACAGGCTTTGAACATTTCATAGAGCACTGTTCAATCTATTATATGAAAACTGAAAAAAATACTGCAGAACTACAAACTTACCATGACTTCTTTGTCCATCTAAACTAACAGGATAGGCGAGAAGAATCAAAGAAACGGCCAAGATGTCCCTTGTACCTATGCAAGAGCTACAAAGATTCACATGTATGGCAGAAAATGTAGACAAAACAAAATGACTCCTAAGGTTTTGCTTCTATGGAAGACTGGCAAAAAGGAAGCTGTTGTTGAAGGAATGCTCAAATAGGTCCTGTTTAAATTTCCTATAAGCTATGCAAAAGATACAGCAGTCATGCTGACGGTGTTCTGGTTAGAAAATACATAACAATTCACAACGTCCTGAAGGCAGCATTAAGCGGTCTCTACCATTACCACCGTGAAACACGAAAGTGGCGGCGTAATGCTTTGGGAATTCTTTTCTTTTTTCTTTTTTTAGTTTTTACGGCACTAGTGGCTCGTTTTTCTGAAAGTAGACTGACAGGAAAGGGGGTATGAGAGAGGGGGGAGAGACATGCGATAAAAGATTCACAGACAGGATTTGAACCCAGGTCAGCCGTGTCGAGCACTAAGGCCTCCATACATGGGTGATGTGCCCTAAACCACTGCGCTACCTGCACACCCCAGGGAATTCTTTTCTTTACCACGAAAACAGAAGCAGCTCAGAGTTGTTGGGAAGAGCTGCTAGAGGCTGCAAGAGAGCTAAGACTGGAATAGAGAGTAACACAAAAACACAACAGTGCTTTCATAAAATGGCTCAGATTGGGAATCCACAGCTCACATCCACAAGACCCTCTATCCAGCAACTTTAAGATGCAAGCCTGTTCTAAAAAACCTAGATGAGATTTACGATTTATTACCAGGATCTGTAGAACGTGATGTTGTGGCAGTGGATTCCGATGTGTTAGGGATGCTCATAAAAGTTGTAGGAGAGAAACTCCAAAGGATTTTGTCTGGAGAACCCTGATGTAGATCAAAGCATGTTGATTGATTGATTGACTTTAAAGATCTTACAGTGGAGAAATGTCCTCACTACATGGGCTCAATAGTCAAAAAGAAGAGGAAGCTGCCAAAAGGAGGAAAAGGTCCACGGGGTATATACAGTATATACAGTGTGTTCACACACGCCTACATATATATATATATAATAATTCATATTTTAAAGTGCCTATATGTCTAGACCTTCACCCATTGAAGAGGCAGTGGCAAGTATTGAAAACTGATTCTAAGATGAAGTAAAAAGATACTCTAATTTGTTGTTTTGAACATTTTTTTTGCAATGTGTCTGTTGATCAGTCCAGTTAAAAAGATTTTTTGCCTCTTGACTCATTTTTAAATAGATTCTCCCCTACTTGTTTGGTTTGATACACAGTCATAAGAAGAATGATCAGACCCCTGTTTTCATCATTTTCTTTTCCTGAAGAATACAATAAATACAACATTACTGTATTACAAGACATACATCATATACATAATTTTTGTTTTAAAAACAGAACACAACAACAGGAGGAAAATACATCTCAGGGCAATTAAACTGTTAACAAATTAGATTATGAAGTCCTAATAGATTACAAGGTATCGAAAACAGAAAGTACATCTTGTCTCATCTTGATTTTCCTGTTCTTGAAATCTGCAACCATAATTCTCATCCTTTCTGCAGCATTACAAAGGCAGCGGAATTGATCTAAAGAATGTACAAGCACATTCCCCTGACACTCATTGTTTTTCTCGATACTGGACAATGCAGCCAAGAAAGATAAGAGCAGCAAAGCTGGGAAATCTGTTTGCATCAATGTCTGTCAAACAGCAGGCAAGGCAGAAACCCTCAAGGAGTCCTAAAGACCTGCAGCAGGTCTCACAGCACAGCTCAATAGCTTCACAAAAGACAACACTGGACACCAGCCAGGGTTTGGGGGAAATTTTCTGCTGTCATTAAAATGATCATTTACATAGAAGCAAGATCTCTACCTGCCTGCTTCCCCTCTCTCTCTCTTTGCCCTTTATGCATTCAGATGGGAACCATTGTTCAAGAGAGATTGTTTTCCATTTAGATTTCCCAAAGTAAAAGAGGCATGAGGGAAAACTTGTGTATTGAAGTAAAGAAAACATTGGCATTTTTCTGCTTTGGAATTATACCCACATTTCTAGTTCATATATTTTTCACTATTAACCTTAATTTCTAAAACGGCAGCCCTGAGCTATATCAGATTCTTTATTCCTTTGAACTCTGCTGCAATTTGAGAACTGTAACCTCTCTATGAAATTGAAAAGGTATCTATCACAACTCTTCCCTGTAGTCACCAAAAAGACTTGAAGCAAGTGGTGAAGTGCCATATTTTAAGGGATAGGGGTGCAGTGTAAGGACATTAACAACTGCAATCCCTCCTCAGGACCCAAAGTCAGCTGTCAACTGAGACTGTGCTCTCTCTTCATAATGCTTATCCTGTCAATGGATTAAGAAAGTATAATACAAGCCTTTTTCTGTTAAGGCTGAATCACATACAATTCATTGTTAATTTATATATAACAGTGAAGCCTTTCCACACCTCATTTCAAATTTATACGATACCTGATCATAAGTAGTAGACGTAAAAATATGTGTGTTTTGTTCAACATGAATAAAAACATGAAGATTTAGTTCAGCAGGTGTAGGAACAGGCTTTCAGGGCACTGCATGCTAACTGAAAGAACTATACTGAGATGTCCACAGCCCACAGCGTGTGGCACAGGACCAGAGTTCTTGGCAGATGGAGGTTACTTCCAAGGTATGGGATTGTGTGCGTTCAGACCTGTGACGGAAGTGGCATCTCATTTTCCTGACAGCAGATGGGTTTGTTGGGGAAGAAATGTGTGTTTGATTGGCCATCAATGCTCTGGTAGATGTTTGTCTGCAACACCTGACAATATAAGGTAACAAGACTCACCAAACTCACTGACTAATTGCAAAAAGTTGGGACAAAACAGAATACATAAAATAGTTTTACCTTGTATTGAAAAAAAAAATCTTGAAAAACAAGAATTTCAGAAACCAACCCAATCTGGTTCATAGGCTACCTTGTTAGGGATTGTTTTCAGCTGAAAAGTCAAGAACTGATTTACACACCTTGAACAAAAGAGGTCCATAAGGCTCTGACTGCAGAATTCACAGTTTTAAACCATTTGTATGGTAGCTTCCAGCACTGCAAAAAAATTAAAATCTAAATAAGTCATTTTTTGTTAAAATAAATGCATTTTGTTTTTGAATTGGGGAGATAAGTGAGACACTTTGCCAATGGAAAAAGACAGTTTACATTTAAGATAATAATAAAAAAAAAAACAATTGCATTCTCTTATTCGAATACATATTATCAAACTATGTTATTTTTTAGAGTAAAAAAACCTTTCCAGTTGCAAATCTTCTTATTTACCTACTCAAATTAAGAGTAAATGTACTTAATTAAAGACATTTTTTCTTATTTCTAGATTGCTTTTTGCAGTAAAGGTGAGCAGTCACTACTGGAATTCCAATAATTTCATAAAGCTGAGACAAAACTCTACTGTATGCAGCAGCAGCCATTCATTCTATGTACCAGAGTACTGGTTTGGGAGGACTAATGCATAAAAGTCTTAATGTCCTTTTCCATTTAATAGATTACATTGTATTGCATCTAAAGTAATCTAATCTAATATCTGCATATGAAGTGACTGTATTATGCCCAAAATAAGACTAAATGCCTGAAAAATACTGACTTAGCTCCAGCAGGAAAGGATTTGATCCTAGAGTCCCAAGAGACGGTGTCACTAATTACACCAACTGAGCAAGTTTTCTCCCCTGCCTGAAGAAAATGGCAATTAACCCATACTTCTGTGAATCTAATGAGTGTACCAGTACCAGGCAACTGGCCACTATCCCTGTTCATTAGACCTTCTGAAATCAAGTTTTCATATTAATAAGAACTCTTTTTACAGAGAAATTTAGTTTAGAGTAAAATGGCTTAATTTGTTTCATTTAACTGCGTTTTACTTTTTTTGTTTGTCATCTGTGTGGGGGCGAAGCAGGCCAAGAGGAAACAGGAGTCGAGCCTATTGTTCATTAAGATAGATACTTAATGTGTAGATAATTGCACTCATTAATAGTTTCATAGCCAATGTAAAGCATTCTTTGTACATAACTTGACATTTGCTTCTGGCCTGAAAACATTTGACATTTTCTGACTTTATGAAACACACAGTCAAACAGGTGGATAGTTTGACCTTTTTTTCACTCTTCCAAAATGACAGCAAAAGAAGATTGCTTAGTGACCTCTGGGTGTGGCAAAATTGCTTATCCAATCTCACAGACTTGATATTTGGCACTGTTCGACAGCAATTTATAGAAAAAAAATGTCTCTTTCAGACTTGTAGCATTAGTGATGAAACATATTACTGCTGTTAATTTAGTCATCAACTAATGAGCTCTAAACTAGTTAATTGTGGATTTGCTAGATTTGTAATTATAAAATGCTAATTTGTGAGTGCGAAATTGAGAAAGCTAATCAAGTTGTCCAACAGATCATATGGAATCATTTTAATTTATACCTTCAAGAAACCAGATTCTGTTATTATCTTGGAGTTTGTTTATACCAGATGTGCCACCTTCCCCTGTGTGGACACTGTCCAGAGATTTAAAAGAGTTAAAAATTTTGCCAGTACTTTAATTAAAAAAAAATAAGGCACATACTGTTTTCTTGTACTTTTTTTTTTTACCCTCAAAACAAGCTGCACCATCATATGTAACAAAACAACCCAATAATATAGAGTACTGTATTCCAAACATTGCCACCAATTGTATATAGCAACCCAAACTCACCTGTTAACATTATTATAAAACTTCAAAAACTTAGTTCTGAACCCCAAGTTCTCTTTGCATGTTGGTCAGATAAGCAAGAGCAGGAGCATCTGGAAGGGGAATCCAAAGCCGGTGCAGATGAGGCAGCAGAAATCCAGGCCAGAAGATCGGAGATCAGAAGAGATACCGAAGGGAAATACAAGCCTGGGTTGGGAGAAAGATCCAATGTCATTAGCTGGCAGAATTCAATCAAAGTCCGAAGACAGGTCAGAAACACAGATCACAGCAGGGGCAAGCAAACTTAGAAGTCCAGCAGCAGAAACTAGTCAGGATAAGGCAATCAGAATAAACACACTGGGGTACACTAGAGAACTCACACCTACAGCTCAAATGATCTGGCACTGATAGCTGGGACCAAGCAGTTTAAATAAAAACTGCGACAAGTGGATCTGATGAGTGATAATGAAAACAGCTAGACAGGTGGATGAAATAAAGTAATAATCAAGTCATCAGTGCCAAAATCATGACATAAGTAGATGGTAGACATACACAGACAAATAGAGAAGACGTGGCTAAGAAAAAAGACAGGTGGTGCAAAAAAAAAAAAGAAAATATCCTTAATTTTAGTAAAATATACTTTTGCATTAATAGAAGGCAAAAAAGTAAACCAGATATGCAGATAAGTTTTGCATCAAGTTACATAAAGCTATCAGAAAATGCAAATAGGCTCGATTACTGGAAGACTGTCAGGATGGTTTCTGTTTAAGGAATTTCTAGTGTACTTGTGACTTTTTGCAAAGTAGAGTATGTACTTGAACTGCTTGCTCAAAGTTGTCCTTCTGTATGTATTGAGCCGTGACAGCAAGCAAGCAGCAGAGTCTGAAAGTCAGCCAGCCTTGCCTTGACCTCCCCTCTGTTCATAGTTGTCACAAATTTCTCTTTCTTGATGACATGATCTAGACAGTGCAGGGAAAGCAAAGCTGAACAGGAGCAGGGAAAGGATCACTTCCAAACGCCCCCCTTAGGGCAACAACAACCAAAAAAAACAACATTGTGACTTTATCTTGTTGGTGAGCTTTAAATGTCAGGAGCATATTCCCTGACCTCTGTCAAAACTAAATTCTGTCAAAAAAACTGATCCAGTGTGTGACCTGTTTACCTACAGTTTTGAATTTGGGAAAAAGAGAAGCTGCATATATTAGAGTGGGAGTCAAGCTTTTGAAAATGAAATATACTGCGGTTGAGAGGTTATTTTCACCTCTTTTACAAGAAGAGATGTGTAAGTCAGTTTGGATTTCTGAATTTACTAGACTGTCTATCAGTGGGTGAAGAGAAGCACGTCTTGTAGCTCCTGATGTAAAGTTGTGTGGCATCCATCTTTCTTTTAATCTTCTTCCAGAAGATCTCATTGCTTACCAATTGGTTTATTCTGAACACTCTGAGGGCACTGATACAGAATCAGGGTTTGATCCATTGTTTTCTACCATACAATGGTCAAACTCAACATCACTGTCATGGTTTTATGCAGTGTCCTGCTGTTTTAACCAGCATTTTCAGCTTTTAAAGCAATCTTATATATTTTTGCACTGGATTAAAGTGCACAAACCACAGTCAGGATCACAAAGCCCATTGAAACAGTTAAACTGAAAGCAAACTATATAGTGTATAGAAAGAATCAGTCTGTTTCAAACCTTCTTGTCCTACCCTCCATTTCAGAGGCTCCTTGTTACATATCATAGCAGATATGCGTACTATAGAACCATGTCCACTCTCGCAGTTGTTACTACAGCACTCTCATTGACTATGGAATCGCTCTCTGGGATTATTGTCTCCATCTTTACATTAAAACAACAGTTTGTATGTGTTTCTTTCAGCTGCCAGCATATAGCAATCAAGGATCTGTGTGAATCAATAGAGAGATATTGTCATGATCTTGGTGCTGATGGCTGGCTTAATTGCTTATTCTTTTCACCTGTCTAACTTTTCCCCTTTGCTCATTACTGATCATCTGATCCACCTGCTTCTGCCTGTATCTAAGGTAATATCATCCAGCTTTCAGGGCTAGATTATCTCGTTCTCACGGTCCAGTTGTAAGATGGGTGTTTAGCGTTCCACATTGTTTCTGATTTCCTGATCCTGATCCGCCTCTCATCTACTGAGCGTGCCTTTTCCTGTATGAACGTTCTACCTGAACTGTTAAACCAGATTAGTGACTCACATTGATAATAATCCTCCGTCAGATTATCATGGTCACTAAGCTTTGTTTCTCTCCAACAGAGTGATAGATGCCCTAGCCCTCTTCTTTTAAATAAAAACTTTGAATTATCCCATTGTCTGTCTCACTTTGAATACTGGGTCCTTTTGTCCTGTGCCATGCAAGATATTATATGTAGATCAAATTTTTAAATAAATCAGAGTAGTTTCTGATCCCAACCTAAATTTTAAATAGCTTGTAAATTGAATTTAACTTATTATTAAACTTAATCCATCAAACTTTATACATATATAACTTCTCTGATGACATGATCAGCAAAGGCTTATATATTTGCTATGATATTCAGTCATATACAATAACATACCGTTACACTACATAAGCCATTACACTACATTTACACTACCCTTTTGAAACTGTGCCGAGATCGGTCCGAGCACATAAACAGAGATAACTGTTGAGTGTAAATGGCACACACATCAGTAGGGCTCGGTGCGGTTCAGTTCTGGTTCAGTCTTCAGCTAAGAAAGAGCGCATGTATTATAATTTTGATAATCAAACTCAAGTTATCTGTAAGTATCTTTGTTTTAAACATGTGATACCTGTACACTTTACCGCTAAAATCATTAGCTAATTTAACAAATAAGGCCTAAAGTAACACCCCATTCTTATTTCATTTGCCCCTTACTTTATGGCAATAGTTTAGAACTGTATTCAAGGGAATTTGTAAGGAATAAATCCATTTGTCAGGTCATACACTGATGTTATACAGTATAAGGAGGTATAGCTCTAATTAACCCCAGTGGTGAGAAATCAGTCAGTTTTTTTGAAGATAAAAATCACCCATTGTGCAAAATGTCTTGGGGCGATGAAGCATAAAAGGTTTCATCTGAAGTAAGGGACTGAGGCCAAATTGTGAAAAAAAAATCACACCATAATCACCAATGCACCAACCTTTAACCTGGATATAATGGCAGAGAGGCAGAATTCTTCACTCCAGCTCCTGAGTGAAGAAGCACTATCCATTGGTTTGAGCCACTTCATCATATCATATGTGCTTTGCAACCTGTGACAAAAGGAGTCACAATGGAATCTTAAATATTGCGAGGGGGTAGAATTTTACCTCTAGTTATGCATCATTTGGTTGCAAACTGTAAGTGGAACTCCACACCCTGACAGGAAAGGTGAAAGTATGTTTAAAGTCTGTAAATTATTACATCAGAAAAAAAGGTTGGATCTCATGTGCTGAGGTACAACACAGTTGGTCTTAATGCAGGAAAATGATTTGCAGTTTTTTATAAAACCAGAAAAGCTCATTGGGTCACCCACAATAGAACAGAAGCTTCCGCTGCACTTAGCCATGAATTCTGCAGCAAAAAAAGATACAGCCTCTGCATGCATAGAGGCGCATGGTTGCATTCAAGTTGATCTGCTAGATGCAGGTTCTAGACCACAGCCTCTTCACAGAAATCACATCACACCAAAAGGAAACTAATAATAAGAATGACCACAGCATCTCAATTAAAAAAAAAAATTTATTGATTTTTATGATAAAATGTTATGATAAAATGTTATGGGGCAAATTGTGAGGTAAAATTTTTCCAAAGAATCAACACAGCTCTGACAGTAATATTCAACCACCATATTAGACTGTTAGCCACAAAGTGCTTAAATATGATTTTTTTAAAGAGGCAAATTGATTTTATTAACTGCCAGGTGGCATCCATCCATTTTCTCCCATTTATCCCATTGTGGTCACAGTGTCTATCTCTGGCAGTCTATGGTACACATGGACAGATCAGCAGTCTTTCGCAGGGCTATACAGAAACACAAAAAGACATACAACCATGCACACAAACACTCTCACACCAAAGGACAATTTAGAGAAACCAATTATTCTGAATGTCATCTTTTTGGATTGTGGTAGGAAGCCGGACAGAACCGAGGCATGCACATGAACATGCAAATTCCTTGCAGAAAGCCAATCCTCGGGATGGGAATTTAAACCAGAACCTTCTTGCTGAAATCCAACAGTGCTACAAACAGTGAAATCGTGCAGCCCTGCTGGGTGGCATAGACTGATTGTCACACTGAGCAAAAATTGGTTGAAAAGACAATATGATTTACGTCCATACAATGTCTACAATTGATTGAAAAGGAAAAGGTGAAATGCTGTAATTTTCAGATCTATTATACTGTACGACTTACATGGGACAACATCAGACCGACCAAACACAGCCCTATTTTCAACAAGGACTTTTGGACGAAATCAAGACTTTGATGAACCAACCAGTTTTAGCCTTAAAAACAATGTCTAAAAGACGTCTTGTGTTTGGAGGTTATTTATGTGAGAAAAAACTTAGTGAAAGTTTGTCAAAACCTACTATGAAATTCACATCAGGTATGTATTTACAGGTATGTATAAGGCTCATCACAAGCCAGTCTTCTTAGTTTTC
>NW_015151704.1:0-1222 GCF_000732505.1 Cyprinodon variegatus
GTCAGCACAAGATCCAAAGTAAGAAGATGAGAATGTGTGGGACTATTCACATTTTGAACAAAGCCGATAGCATCTAAGTTAGCATAAAATGTTGCTCTTAAGCTATCATCTTCAATGCCACATGATTGTTGAATTCCCCCACTATGATGACCCTGTCAGTATTCAACAATCAAATCAGAGAGGAACTTTAAAAACGCATCTAAAAATTCGGAGTAAGGACCTGGTGGACGATACAAAGTTACAAAAAGAAAAGATTTTGTGGCTTTGCAATTTAGATGAGGTAAACTAAGGGTTAAATTTTCAAAAGAGTTATAATTATTAAATGCCTTTGCCACTCGGGAGGGGAGTGGGGGCTTAGTGGTTTGTAGCATTATGCTTGAAAACCTGAGGTTCTGAGTTTAAGCCCACTCCCACAGACTGTAACTCTGGGTCCCTCAGCATGGACCCTTAACCCGACACTGCTCCCCGACGCCACACAATGGTAGCCCACTGCTCCTCAAGGGGATCAGTTAAATGCAGAGATTTAATTTCAGTGCTCTGTACTTGTGACAGTGTAATGACAATAAAAGCTAAAAAATAAGTAATCAGTAAGTCAGACTGAAAGATTGTGGCTACCCCTCCTCCTCGCCCAAAATTTCTGTGTATGTGAAAATTTAAATAACTAGAAAGAGTTGCCTCTTTTATGCACACATAATCCTCATGCACCACCGAATTTTCTGTAAGGCAACATAAGTCAATAAGGTTATAACAAATGAAGTCATTAACTGTCAGTTTTTAAAGAAAAAGCATCTTATGATAAATAAACCACATTAAATTGTTTTAACATTTTCCCCAATTGGAGATCTTTTTATTTTTATTTGATCATCATAATTTACTCCTTTGGGAATCTTTGCTAATTTATAAGATTTTGGTCGTGGGCAAGACACTGTCTGGATGGACTAAAGAGTGGGTAACAGTAGAGAAGCTGCAGAGATGTGTGTTAAACTTCGACTCTGCTTCCTGGTCTGCACCCTCGGTGGTCAGGGTTTTGGAGGACTAATAAATGTGGCCAGATTTCTTGAAAGAACAGCTGCTAACCTGACTCCGGATATGCGGAGCAAATCCATCTGGAAACCTTCCGTTGAAGTAATTTTTGGAAGGGGCAAAAATACTGGTAAGGTGATTGGCCTTTGTTGGTGATAGACGGGCCAAATAAACCAATCAGATTAACGAAGCATATGAC
>NW_015151704.1:4543-5852 GCF_000732505.1 Cyprinodon variegatus
TGCCTACGTTTCCTGATCAAACCTACTGAGCTTTGAGTGTCTGTTTCCCTTCCTTAGGCAGAGACTTAGACAACTTTTATTGTCTATTTCATTTAGTACAGCTTTTCAGACCTTAAATGAACATTTCCATTCCATAAAGTGCAGCAGTGATCAAATGTAAACAGTGTGGGAGAAAAAAACATGGTGCAAAAAAAAATGTTGATGATGTTACCTGTTAGCTTCAAAAAATTGTGAGTTCATATAGGACAAAAAATGAATCTGACACACCAAGGGATTTCCAAACACAGCTTCCTGCAGGAGGAGAAAGGCTGCCTGCTCACATTTCAGCACCTTTCTCTCTGCTCCCTTCACAGTAGAGCCTTTTATTAGCAGATCACAACAGGATGGGGTGGGTCTTAAGACAGAATGACCCTGAAATGACCTTCTGGCTGAAGGCAGGTCTTCAATGTTTCATATGTAAACACATTAACTGTCTTCAATGTTTCATATGTACACACACTAACTGTCTTCAATAAACCTAACATTACCTTCTCGGGACACACAGTGCTGGGATGAAAAGCAGCCCCGATGATCCTCTCTGCTGTTCTCATCACTCTTCTCATCTTCTTCCAGTCTGCGGCGCTGCAGCCTCCACACCACACAGTGAAACAGCTGGTCAGAACGCTCTTTATGGTGCTTCTGTAGAAGGTGGGGAGGATGGGTGGGGGCAGTTGGGCTCTCCTCATCCTCTGCAGGAGGTGCATGCGCTTTTGTGCCCTTTTGACCAGTGAAGAGGTGTTTACAGTCTAGGTGAGGTTGCTGCACCACCTCTACAGCTGAGCTGTTGATGAGCAGTGGAGCGTGGTTAGGCCGCTTCTTCCCGAAGTCGACGATGATCTTCATCTTCTCCATGTTAAGGATCAGGCTTTTATCTTTGCACCAGCTGCTCCACCTCCTCTCTGTAGTTCTTGTCATTGTCGTCTCTGATGTAGCCTAGCAACGCAGACAACACCATAGTGGGGGACGTCATCAGAGACAACAACGAGAGCCCAATGGGTCAACTATGGTCATAAAAGCAATTTGTGACCCAACATTTTTACTGTACAGCACCAGTTATCCAGTATTTATTCTTCTGAGGGCTTTTTTACTGTTATTTGCTACATTTGAACACAAATATCTTGACTTTCCTCACCAGCTGCAAACTGGCTTGTTACCTCTATATCTACTAATGATGAAATGATGCAACAGCTGGAAACAGTAACAGACAGATGTTCCCCATATAGCAGAAGAACTATATGCTGCTATAGGCTAATGCTACGTTCACACCGGA
>NW_015151704.1:9141-10556 GCF_000732505.1 Cyprinodon variegatus
TCAGAATTTTGAATCTCAGAATTCAACTTTTTTCTCAGAATTCTGACTTTTTTCTTAGAATTCTGACTTGTTCCTCAGAATTCTTTTTTCTCAGAATTCTGACTTTTTTCTTAGAATTCTGACTTGTTCCTCAGAATTATTTTTTCTCAGAATTCTGACTTTTGTCCCGTACTATACTGAAATAAAATTAAAAAATAACTTTTTTTTTCAGTGGCCCTAATCCTCTTCCGTAGTAAAAAAAAAAAAATCAGTGTTTAAAACTCAGTGTACAAGAAAAGGTAGATTCCAATAAGACTGTTTTTCTTCCATGCTTTAACCGTTGCTTTCCCTCCTCACCAGGTGGTGGCGGTAGTGCGCCACTGTGTGCCAAATGCAAACAACAGAAGAAGAAAAAGGGGAAACGGGTCACTCCGTTGTAAACAGTTGGGTCTCGTCTATACAGATTCCGAGCTGCGTGTTTGTTAAACGTAGTTTTGGACCGCAGATTAAGCTAACCGGTCCGGTTATCGTGACTTCAGCGGACAGAAGCGGCCGCCCCGTCCTCCCCTGCTCTGGTGTTCCGGGCCGGAGCTCCTCCCGTCGCGCTCACCTCCACAGGTCTCCTCTCAGTATGAATCTGGTGGAAAACAAATCTCTCCGCTCACACCTCCGGGACGAAGAGGCGGTGGTGGTGGAGAACGCGGTCCGGTTGGCGATAGACTCTGTGCTGAACGTGCTGTACGGGGTGAACGGAGCCAGGACCCGGGAGTACCAGCGGATGGTGGCCGACAGGGACAAAGAGATCCAGCGGCTCGAGGGAAGGCTGACGGAGATCGAGCGCGAGCTTCAAGTGCTGCGAGGACACGGCTGCACGTGCGGGCTGCTCCAGAGCGGGACCCGGATCCCCGCTAACCCACAGACAGGGGAGCAGATCCGGTCTGAGGCGGGAGGTTCGGGCCCTGAGGTGACAGGAGCACAGGACTGTGACGTCAGCCTGTCCTGTAAGTACGCAGGCACCAGCGGCGCTCCTAGAGCAAATGCACCAGGGGAGCCAGGAGGGGGCCAGCGTGTTTTCATGGGGGCACAGAAAAGCATGAAATAAAAAACAGAGCGAGGGATTCAAATATATCAAAAGGAAACACCGTTTTTTTACATTGGGCCTTAGACTTTACATTATTCCATCATGTTCGACTCACCCATATGAGTTTAGTGTCATTTGGAGCCGTTCTGAAGATATTCCATTAGGTTATATCCAAGTAACGTCTTCCTTGCTTGCAGCTAAACTGTTAATAATTTATTCTTTATGGTACGCCAGCATTCAGAACATGTAGGCCAATCACTGTCCCTCAGACATCCGCGGTTATATTTTTTATATTTATATTTTTTAAAGACAAACAATGACATGTATGATGTCATGATACACACTGTACTAAAGA
>NW_015151704.1:13136-15103 GCF_000732505.1 Cyprinodon variegatus
AAATAGGTTTAGCGCCACCGCAGCACGGGAGGGATAATTACGCCCAGGAGCAAATAGATAAAAATAGACCAGATGGAAAAAAAAAAAAAAACCTGAATCGATTCTCTTGCGGACGTGTCGACGCATCGGATCGTCGGCTGTTGGATCGATGCATCGATACAAAACCATTATTATTTACACCCCTAGTTATAGATAGGATGCCTCTTGACCTGAATTAACCTGTGTCAAGAGGCACAGATGCCCCAACTGATGTAGTTGGGAGAGAATACCCTAATGTTTTATATTTTTTCAAAATAAAACATCACTCAGACTCTGATCATTGATAAATATATATATATATTTTTTTCTGTACGGCCCGGTACAAAATGACCGACGGACCGGTACCGGTCCACGGCCCGGTGGTTGGGGACCGCTGTACCACACGACTACTCGAAAGATTCTTACACGACTGGAAAATCGCATAGTATACGCCGGGCTTAAATTATTTTTTTTATATCAGTATTTAGCACTGAAATTCTCAGGTCTAGCGCCCCTAGTGGCCAAAGAATGAATCTTACTTGCTGCTGTAAACAGCAGAATTTCCCCATCGTGGAACAATAAAGAGATTTTCTATTCTTCTCGTAACTTTCCACACATTGCTGATGTGTATTTTCATTCCAGATGAATCCTAACAGACTGATGATGGATCGGTTTTTATCCCTGAATGATATTTATTCTCTGTATCGTGTGTTTCTCTCTGGCAGTGGGCATTTATGCCCGCCCCTCCTCTCACTTCCCCTCCCATTACAACGAGTCGATCGTCCCGTCATCTCCCAGCTGCCTGGGTATGAACTCCACCTGCACGTCGGGCTCGTCGGAGACCTCGGGGATCGCAGAGGCTCTCCGAAACCAGCCTCCGACTCCCAGCAGCCTCGCTGTGAAGGAGGAGCCGTGCGACGTCGACGCGGTGCTGATCGAATGGGAGCTGAGTGAGGAGAGGGCCGCGGAGGCTCTGGAGCAAGCCGGCGCTCCGTGTCCCAACGAACAGAGTCCCGACATCGATAACCTTCCAGGTTGTTGTGCGCCGAGCGAATGCGCTATCCCTGCAGAGCATCCGGAGGACAATGAGGGGCAGATGATGAGGGAGAAAACTCCTGGGCAACCTCCTGGTTTTCAAAACGCGGCGGCAGATCAGCTGAAGTAAGCTGTATTTATATTTATGCTGATATTTTAAAAGGAAGTAAACCCGGACTGATTCATTGGTCCATGTAATGCCTTAAAATGTGTCCTGAAACCCTGAATGACCATCAATCTAAACCCATCCTCGCCGTTTCTCCCCTGCTCTCCTCCACCAGGAACAAAAAGAAGAACGTTCCCACGTCGCAGCTGACGGAGGAGGCGCAGAGGCTGAAGAGGGCCGCGTGGAGAGCGGCTTCCAAGCGCTACTACGCCCGTAAGGTCGCCCGTCAGCAGGCCAGCCTCCAGCACATCGGCCCCGTGGAGGACAGGAGGAGGAGGCCCGTTCCAGGTTTCCCTGAGGAGTCGCAGATGCTGCGGACTTACGGCTGGAGATCCGCCCCCAGCCGGCTCTACAGCAGGAGGACCCACAGCTTATCGTACGGAGACCTGATGGAGGACTTGAAACCTGAAGGAGTCCCGCAGGAGCCAAACGGAGAGGGGCCCCATGTGAACGGTGGAGGGATAATGTGCAGCTGATGATTACGGTCACGCTTCAGAAACCATTTTCTGTTTTCTGATAACATCTCAAAGGAAACTGGAGTCAAATCAGATTCTCTACTTAATACATCTAAACTATATTTCTACCTAATAACTACTAATGCATCAGATTTTAATCCAGAAGTTTGGCTTCAAATGAAACTGATGTTTGGTTTTCCTTCCTGTCTTCGTAAAACACAGAGAAACGTGTTTCTTTAAACTGTCTGAACTCTTCTACAAGTCTTTAAAAGGAAAAGTCCGGTCAGCAAAGA
>NW_015151704.1:17503-21571 GCF_000732505.1 Cyprinodon variegatus
GTTAGAAAGAGAAACCTGCAGCTAAAATGTGTAAGAAAATATAAAAACTGTTTTTTTTTTTTTTAAGTTGATCGTTAAGATAAAAAAGCTATAACCTTTAATTTAAAGTCCTCATGAGAAAATGCTGTTTGATATATTTGCAAACCAAAAAAAAAAAAACAGTTTTTATATTTTCTTACACACTTAAGCTGCAGGTTTCTCTTTCTAACAGGCAGTTCCTCTCCATGTTGGATTGAGAGGACGGATTTCCTTTAAGGTAACTAATGAATAAAATCTGCAGGGTTTTAATTTATGCATTTAATAACCAGAAGAATTTGTCTTTTTTTAAATATTGTAAACATATGTGATCATTTTGATGCAACTGAAGAATTGGATGCATTTGTGTAAACCCGCTTTGCATTGCTGCAGTATGAATATTTTTAAACTCAATATTATCAGAAGTACTTTAAATTCTATTGAATGCTGGGTAATTTTTTTCATATTTTCAAATTTAGACAAAGAATTTCAGTAATTAGACAAAAAAAAAACGGAGAAAGAGAACTTCTGTCAGATAAAATGTATTTTTCCAGGTTTAAAATAATTTTTTTGTTCTGATTTAATGAGTTATTTTCACCTAAATTGTTGGAAATAGACTCCTGAATCCGGTAATGATGTTTATTATTCACTTTAGATTGTTTTCATCTCTTTGATCTCATTTTTACTGTTTTCTAATCGCTTCCTCATTAAGCCTGGTGTACGTATGCAGCGCCCCTACAGTCCGATATGCGTTACTACAGCTACCTTTAGGGCTTCCTCATTTTACCTGTTTTCAAAGGATCCAGCTGAGTTTATACTGAAGTAAATCTTTACATCTTTTGTATTTTTGTCAGTTTTCCACATGTTAAATAAAAAAAAGGCTTTGAAAAGAACCAATGAGTTTATTTTTTCTGGGTTCATGTGTGTGGATGTAATGTCAGGTTTTCTCATATAATAAAAATATATTATTCATTTCAGAAAATCAAGTAAAATTACAAGTTTAACACTCAAACTTGCATGATTCATGGTAAATATCATTAAATGACATGGATTATTCTTTTTTCTATATTAAAAAAACAGAATTATTCCAGTTTTCCTTCCTTTAGTCTTAAGACCAACAATCTTCCTGATCCCTTCTTCAGTGAACAAATTAATTTCTGTAAACATGCATGTTTACACATTAAGACAACAAAAGTAATGTGGATAAATGTTTTTATTAATGACAATAGAAATATAAACTTACATCCATTTACTTTTTAAAAAAGTTTTTTTTTTGTTTTTTGCCAGCAAGAAACATGTTTAATAAATTGATAAAAATAAAATTGACATCAATCTACAGCAGATGATAAAAGAAAACATAAATCACGGATTTATTAAACAATTTATTTGAATAAAATAATTAAATTGAGTAAACTAAAGCAAAAACAAACCAAATAAAAACCATTTTCTGCTGGTCTCTAGCTGCTCCTCCTGGTGGGATTCTTCGCCATCCCAGCTTCGTATTTGTGTCTCTCAGCTCCCTGCTTTAAAAACAAAAGCATGAATTAGATGAATCGAAAAAAAAAGAGACTATTTTCCTCCCTGAAATCTGCTCTTTGTGCATCCAGATGATAAAAAGGTTTTTAACATAGAAAGACCAGTAAAAAGAAATATGGAGTGAATGTTGTTCAGGTATTGTGGCAAAAAAGAAAACAATCCAGTGGACTTTATTTCTAAGTTTGAAGACGTTTCTCTTCCCATCCAGGAAGCTTTTTCTATTCAAAATGTCAGAAATAGCATTTAGTTTGATGCTTTATAGAGGGGACCAACAAAGCCTTGTTTTTGTTTACGGAAAGCTATTTTTTGCATTTTTTCTAAGCAAAAACAAGGCTTTCTTGGTCCCCTCTATAAAGCATCAAACTAAACGCTATTTCTGACATTTTGAATTGAAAAAGCTTCCTGGATGGGAAGAGAAATGTCTTCAAACTTGGAAACAAAATCCACTGGATTGTTTTTTAACTTTTTTGGAATAACTATGACCTGGATGACTGAGAATCTTCACCAACATTCAGCTATTATTGCAAACAAATAACATGTTTTATAGATTGACATGTGAAAAAAAAATAAAATCCAGAAATTCCACTTTGAAACACGTCCTAATTAATAAAAGGTTTTAAGAGATTAGATTTTTGGGGGGAAAAAAAACAAAATACAAAAATTATATATATATATATATATATATATATATATATATATATATATATATATATATATATATATATATATATATTTTTTTTTTTTTTTTTTTTTTTTTTTTTTTTTTTTTTTTAGTACTATATTTCCAAATTGCATTTTACAGATGAGATTTTCAAAAGATCCATTTCTAATCATCTGCATGGACGTGGATTTTAGTGGACTGAAAGTAAAGAGAACGTGATCTGGAAAAAACAATTAGGAAATAATTCAAACTGTAAAACAATGTAAAAATATACATTTTTGAAATTAATTTATAAAAATGTAATATGAAAAAGAAAATCAAAAAGGAAACAATGTGCACTCCTGTAGATACAATTGCCTTCAGATAGATAGATAGATAGATAGATAGATAGATAGATAGATAGAAATTCAGCTATCACAGCCTATAAATGTAGAGAAAATATCCATATAGGTATTAAACATTTATATTTAATCTTTTACCTCTAAATGTTAGGAGGGGAAACGCTAAATGTGAAGCAAGTGTCTAACAGAAATTTTATGATTCATTTTTTGTTCTTTTTTTTTTATTATTTACAACAGGTGTTCTGTCAGACCAGCATAACCAATACGCATGTGCAGGACGTCCCATTTGCATTTATCCCTTTAGTTTTGTATGAAAAAAAAAAACAATTTAAGGTCAAGATGGACAAATGCTTCAAAAAACACCAAAAAGTAAGTAATTAAATCGTTTTTTGTAGATGGATACACGGCCATTGAGGTGGTTTAAAGTGTATTTTTCATACAAAACTAAAGGGATAAATCAAAGGTGTAACTTTGTAATGAAAGTTGGGGGGGGCACTCTAAGGCTGGGGGCTGATGGAGCTACAGTTACTCCACCCAAACGCTTTCATTAGGTTTTCGTATTTTCCAAAAATGAGCTCAAACATCTATTTAATGAATGCTTTCCTATTATTGAGAACACAAGAGAACTATAATACACATATATTTATATTTATAGATAGTTAGAAAGATGTCTTTTAGTGCATTATATATATTTATGGCCCCAAAAACATTCATGTCTAAAAAAAAACCAATAACAGCCGATTCCGATGCTAAAATCAATATATCATGGCTAGAAGTATATTTTAATTCCATCCATCCAGAAAAATATGGATATGCTGCATTTTAATTATAGAATAGCATATTTTTTTCCTGTAAACTTTGTGGTAAAATTGGAGATATTTTATAGCATGTTGAAAATCCCAGTAAATGTGTTTCACCTTTAAATCTGCAGCTCTCCCTACTTCTCTCTGTGCCGTTTAAAAAGATTCATTAACCTCTTTTCTAATATAATGATGCCAGAAACAAAATGTCAAGATATGTAGAAGCTCTGCAGTCTGATTCTGTCTGTTCAATCAGAAAAGATTTTAACCTGTAACTGGGAGTCATGGTCCTCTGAGAAGCCAAGATTTTTTTTAACTAGTAAAGAAAAACAAAAATCTGTTTTCTAAAGCTTCCTGCATTATAATGCAGCTGAGCAGGCTCAGTGGCAGAGGGTAGCCGAGACAGGACGTGGAACCACAACTTGATGCAGGACTTTAAACTGGTCTCCTCCCTGGAGCCAGGCTTACTTGGATAAAAACGGAACCTCACCACATATCGAGCCAAAAACCCAGAGGACTCCGCGGGGGAGGAACAGTGGACGATCGGGAGACGAGACAAACACTAAAACCCTCTTTCCACTGGCTGCCAGGATCCTGGACAGGAACCATGAAATCAAAAACTGAACGGACAGACTAACAGAAAGACAAGTAATGATCTGGCCCTGAATGCTCAGGCTGAACTGAATATAAACCAGAGGAAACAGGTGAGAGGAAT
>NW_015151704.1:23261-30719 GCF_000732505.1 Cyprinodon variegatus
AGCATGGGGGTGAGTAGAAAATGAAGGCTAATCATGTTTTGGGTGTACTATTCCTTTAAACATTAGAGCAGCTGCCAAAGTAAAGGATAAACGGGTTTTGATCATGGATGTTATGCAGGTCTGAGCTCCACAGCCCGCAGCTGCGGATCATAAACAAATGTGCTTCAGTTTGACTGGCTGCTGATCCACCTGCTGTCTGAAACATGAGCCGCAGCTGCTGCGCACAAAGGCAGCCCGCCGCCGGCTGCTGTGCGCTCCTGGCGCTAAAGAAAGGCCGCCTGTGTGCGGACGTTTGCGTCAGCGATCAGATGCAAGACGTCCTCTAAGAACTGTCTGAGGATAGAATGAAAGCTTTGTGCTTTTTAAAGGACAAAAAGCTCCTTTTATTTCTGATTCATGAGCAGAGAAGGAGAACAGCGCCGCTGTTGAGCTGCTGCATCACAAAGATTGGTGTTTCAGAGAGAAAGCGGGATGCAGATGGCTTCTCTATCCGCAGGACTCACAGGGAGGCGGAAGAAGCTCTTCCTCATGCTGTGATAAAAGGATGCAGATAAAACATGAAGGAGGCTGACAGGTGGAGGCGGAGCGGCTCATCACGCTGCAGCATCATTTGCATGAGGTTTGTTTTGGGGGGAAACATCCCCAACGGTCGGAGCTGGGATCTCAGCCGAAGCTTCGCTGATCTGGAAGCTTTTTCTGTTTTACAGAAAAGATTTTAAGCTTCCTGGAGCCAAGATGGAGGCGCAGGCTGGGGCTTTAGCGCACTGGATGGATGCGCTCTGTGCGCATGCTCCATTCTCTGCTCTGTAAATTAATCTATAATCCAATGTTATTAGCACCAATTTATAATAAAAACGTTTAAAAACATTTAAAATTAGTCAAATTAAAAGCTGATCTTATTGTAAAGTGTCTTTATTTTTTAACATTTCATCTGCTGTACTTTGCGCTCCTTTTTGGACTTAAAATTTGACTCTATTTGAGTAAAGCTTCAACTTTTTGCACCCAAACCTTAATATTTTTGATTTAATTAGAACCTTTACCTTTAAACTTAGATGGACTTTTTGTATTTTTCCTCCCTGGAGCCTGTAAAGCGTTTTCTGAGCCTTGGATACTCCTTTCCCATTTTGGAGAGGTCTATTTTGGATTCGTTGCGCTCTTTTGGTATCGCTGGATTTTACCCTGGTTTTCCAAATTTTCTCCGCCTTTTTAAATCTTTTCCCGAACAAAAACATCCCCTTTGACCCAAAAAGTCCATCAGATCTGGATATGCAGCCTTTAAAGATGCTCCAGGGTTTGGAAACGCACCGAAGTCAGCTGAGCGTCTCCAGGACTTCAGCTGCGCACTCGCTGACAAACCCTCCTCTGGAACAACTGTTCCACTATTGGATGGAGCACAAGAAGTCTACATTTCAGGGGGTGGGACCACGTATTTCTGAGGTAAGGTTATTTATTATTTAACTCACTTCAAATGCCATTTTTTGTTCCATATTGGAGCTGTTGCCTTTATGGAGCCTGAACATCTTATTTTTAATTTAAAGGGAATAAATTGAATTTAAAAATTGGTTTTGTCCCATTTGATCACCCCCACATATTCAACATACATGGAAGTGTCCTTTTTGCAGGGATTGCTGGGAAGAAGAAGGAGGGTGTTTAGGTTGGGACTTTGGAAAGGCAGAGTTTGACAGAGTCAGTCTGAAAAGGTAAGAAATCCTCTGTTCTGGTGAAACCAATGGGACCCAATGATGGCTGGGAGGCAAATGGAGACTCTTTACTTGGGATATATGTCGAAAAAAACAGCTTTTCAGGTGTATTTTGGTGTATTTAATGTGTTTCTTAGACAGGGAGGGTGAGGGCTCAGGGTGTGCACTAACAAGGAAATATGGAGAGGTAGCTAGGGGGAGCCAGAGCTGGGCAGGAAGGCAGCTCTCTGGGCTCCAGCACAGGAGATGAGCTGCTTTTTATAGCTCTCCCAAACAAAGAACACCGGATGATGCTTGATTTTTAGGATGTTTGAGACATTAGTGCAGAAATGGGTTGAAGAATTTCAGCTTCTGGATCCTACTTCCTACCAGAGGCCTCTTTTTAACACCAACATGAGCTCTGTGGGGGAAAAACATCAGAAAATACAACAAACTGCTAGAAAGGAAAACTGAAGCAGGTCCCTGAATGCGCCTGATGGACATAAGCAACAGAATCAGTCAGATTAGAAGTTAAGTTCAGGTTAGCCTAGCATTCCTGTTCTGAATAAAACATCCAAGATGGCCTCTGAGCTGCCTGGAAACAGGTGAGAGAAGCTGGAGGAGCCACTTCCTGGTCAGACAGTCAGCAGAAATACAGCTCCACTCATTTTAAAGCTCAAACACACATTTTATTTACATTTAAATCCAATTAATCCATCAAATCTGAGCTTCAGGTGTTTTTATCTTTGATTAAAGATGCCTGCTCCCCCCTGAGCAGTGATTGGCTGGCTCACTTAATGGCTTTTTGACTCAACGGCTGTAATTGGTCAGTTTAATTACAACTAATTAACTTTTTAGTTCAGTTTTAAACAGAGTATCCTTCTTTATTTTGAAAACTGTCACTGATATCCTCCTAAAATATGAATAATATCCCAGAATCGGTCAAATTTGGTCAGATTTAGATGCTTTTAAAGCTGTTTGATAAATATTAGATCGATAAAAGTAATAAAACAGGTTAATGTGGGGCAGGACTGGGCAGAATAGGACCAAACTTTAATCCTAAGGCTATGCGGTGTGATTCTAATCACTAAAAAAATACGGTTTTAATAGAAAAATAAATGTTTTTTGTAGTTTTTCATGTAAGAATAGCTGCGGCAAAATACTGCTCTGAAAATTATACTATTTAAAATTATCGGAATTAAAGAAATTCATCCAGTAAGAATATTTGATCCTGTTTTTATTATGTGAAACAAATGGGGGACAAAAGTACAACTTTTAAAAATTTATTGATGGATGTCAAACATTACTTGTGAAGAGAACGAATCAAAAATTCATAAAAATGTTGATAAAAAAAACAGATTTCTGATTGAATACAATTAATAATCCCATCATGTTTAATTAGCTTTTCTAAGTATTTCCTTTATAGTTTAAATAAATAGATAATTGAAGCCTTTAATTACCTGCAGAGGATGTTGGATTTTGTTGGATAATGTTGAGGAAGGGAACCAATGAGATTCTGAAAGAAAAAAAAGACACAAAATCCTTTAAAAACATAAAACGATTGATCAAAATCTTTCAATGAACAGTTAAGTTTCTGTGATCTACGTTATGTAATAGAAGCGCCACAAAACGCTCTTCGGATTTTAAAATGTCTCAACATGTCGGTCAGATTTTCAGCTGAAAGTGTCTTTTTCTGAAGATTAGAATAACTTCTTTATTTTCTCCCTTTTTTTTGTTGCTTTTAAAGTCCAGAACTGGCAGATTTTCTTTTTCTTCCTGGAATTAAAGGGTTAATCTGAGGCAGAGCTGTCAGTCCACTGCTGTGGTGCTGAAATCAGATGCTTGGGTTGTTTCTGTGGAAGTGGGTCACTTACTGCCCCCCAGTGGAGGTATTGGGAAGAGCAGGAGGGCTGACTGAGGCCTTCAGCCTCCTGAGGCCTCAAACCAGAGATGAACACGTCTCTGGGTGTCAGAATGCTGCTCAGCTCCTTCCTCATGTTGTATTGTGAGTCTCTGTTATATAATGAACACGTTTTGCAGCCTGGAAAGGTGGCTGCAGTTTCTGTGACTCCGCCCACACGCTGTGCCTCAGTCACAGAGAGGAGCTATCAGCTCGGTCCATAGAAACAAGCAGGAAGCAGCCTGGTGCTGAAAAGCTGTCGGTAAAACATGGAGGCTCTTAACCCTTTCATGGCTGACAACCGCAGCCTGTTGGAGACGAAATGTTCCCGAGTAAAATGTGACTCTGATCCATTTCCATCGACTCTGGAGACTGAACTCCTTTTTTTTCCAGGATTCAAATGTTGATTATTAAACGAGTCTGAATGCTGCAGCTCCTTTTCTGCTCCAGCAGGTTGGATTCAGCTGAGCTTCCGTAAAATTCCCACAGCTGAAAGGATCAGACCCGGTTCAGAATAACAAAATCTGTCCACAGAAAAAAAGTTCTAGCTCTACAGTTGGCATCTCCACTGCAGGATCATTAAACAAAAACATTAGAAGAAGTAACCTTAGTTTGGACTCTTTCTAAGATCTCAAATATGCTATAAAAACACCTCAGATTTGCTTTAAAAGGAATTTTGTGGAGAAAATTCTACGTTTGTGCTGCTTCTGTTATAAAGTTGCCGAAAGTTTTTAAGTTTGAACGTTTTAAAACAAAATCAGCGCGAAAGTACGCAAACATTTGACATCGTTTTTGTTTGGTTGGGTTGAGGTGGAGCAGGTGTTTGACCTTTTGACCTCTGGTCAGTAACTGTTTAACTAAATCTGCAAAAACACCAAAAAAAAAGCAAAATTTGATTTGATTTAGGGGGGGAAGGTTCCCATTAACAGCAATAAAATCATAGCAGCACAACATTTTTAACAGATTTCAAAGCAAAAGGCTCTATCTTGGTAGAGAATGTGAAACACTGCCCTCTAGTGGTAGAGTATGGGTACAGCATGATTGAGACTTTGGTCTTTTAGCTTTTATTCTGTTAAAATGTTCCTTTTTAAAAAAAAAAAAAACTTTTTCAGCACAAAGTTTAAAAAAGGATTTATTTTCATTTTTTTCAGCCCAAATAATTTATTTTAATTTATTTTTATTTACATTTTGAGGCTTTAAATCTGCAACATCTAAAAATCCACGAGTCATTTTTACATTCAGTTCTAAGGAGATATCCACCAAGATTTATTTTATTTATTACCATGCCATTTCAAAATTGAAGTTTGAAAATGGGGGGGCAAAACGATAATTAATACATTTCCAATGGGTTTGTGAAACTTTTGATAAATATATATTATATTTTCAGTCATTTTGAAAATTCAACGCAGTTTTTCAGTGGAAAAAATACTAACTAGCATTTGTTTGGGTATCGATTCTCCAAAGCTCAACTGACTCTTCCTCCTTTTTAGCCAAAGTGATGAAGAGTCATTGTCGGGGGGGGGGGCGCTCTGCTTTAAACGAGACGAGCGGCGGGTAAAACGGCTGTCATCTTTTCCTTTCTCCAGATCATCGCCACCATGACGGATGAGGAGATCCAGGAGGACCACACCAAGCTGAAGCAGGGCCTAGTCAAAGTCCTCCACTGTGTAGCCAGCATCTCCTCGGCGGCGGCCGTGGTTAACCCCATTTTCGGCGTGGCCGGCTCCCTGATCCGGGTGGTGCTGCACCACATCGACGACGAGGACATCCGCACCCTGAAGCGCGAGTTTGGGTCGGTCAACCAAAAGCTGAACGAGATCTCCCAGCAGAACCGCCGGACGCTGGTTCAGATCGAGAAGGAGACGCTGGACGGCCAGTACTGCCGCGTGGAGGAGAACCTGAAGAACCAGTTCAGGAAGTTCATGGCGATGGTGGAGGCGAGGCCGGAGCACCGCGAGGGCAAGAAGGACGACTTCGAGGAGAGCTACGCCAACGACCTGGGCGACCAGAACCTGCACACCCTGTACGACGGCGTGGTGGGGAAACCCAAGCTCTTCAGCAGGCCCATCCTGGAGGTCTACCTGAAGCACTCCCAGGGCGACCGCCGCATCATGGAGCGCCTCTGCACGCGCCTCACCTACCTGTTCTGCATCGGCCTCATCGCCCTCATGGGCTACGCCGCCGTCATCGGCGACGACGAGGAGGGCCTGAGCGAGGAGTGGGCCGAGAAGATGGAGCACGTCCAGCAGAAGATGCAGGAGGCTTTGCTCAAGTGCAAATAAAGACCAGAAGGTTCTGTTCTGGACTCACGGGTCCACATTCCCGCTTCAAGTCTCCTTTTACCACGTCAACCTGAAGGCAACACGCCCTCAGAAACCTGCTGCATGGAAACTGGCTTTAGGGCGATGGAGACATCAGCTCACATAGTGATCAAGTCAAAGCACTAATTTAGATTTAAGTTATGAAAAATAAACACTAATTATTTGGGGGGAGTAAAATTATAAAATTCCTATAAAAGGCAAAATTAAAAAATCCACTTATTGCATCGGATTTAATATCAGCGAAACATTTAGCCTTTTTATCATTAAACTATCACTAAACATTTATTAAAATCCAAATATTTAATCAGATTATTATTAAAAATGGTCATAATCTGCGTGTATTCCAGCTTCATGCTATCGGATCATATTAATGCACTTTGTGAAATATTAGCCTGGTGTTTGGAGGCTTTCAGGGACGGTCGGAGAAAAGAGGTGTGAAAACTTTGTCTGCCAAAGGAACGATGAATGTAAAGGACCCTAAAATGACCCCATTTGGTTTTTCTCCGTTTTAACGAACAAATAAGAGGCACCCAGAGTTCAGCTTCTACTAACAAATAATTTAAAGCATTTTTTGAACCTTAAACATTCATTTCATAGATTTCCACCTCCAATCATCTTTCTGCTGTTTGTTTTTATCTGAATGTTTCAGCCCCTGTTTGAATTTTATATTTTTTATACGGTTTTTTTGGGGGGGCGGTTCTGTTAATGGTTGCCGGGACACTACAGCTCAGATTAACCGTAAACCAGCGGTATCAAATATCCCAGGTTTGCTTTGCTGATAAATAAAATAAATATAAAATATGTTCTTTTCCATACCTCCAGTTTATTTTTTATTTTGTACGTTTGTGGGTCCAACCCGTCCTGCTTGAACTAATCGGGTTGATGGTTCTGTATCCTGACGATTATTGTTACACTAATAAAGTCCAAGTGCTCTTTATAGGGAGGAACAACGGACCCTGAAGGCGTCCTGAAATTTCCCACATGTGACCTTTTTATTGTTTTTTTTGTTTGTTTTGGATGTTTTCCTTCAGGGTTTGTAAATGTAAGCATCGTTATAAATAAAGAAGTAAGAAGAAAACGGTTGTTGTGAAGTTATTTAAAGTACTGATTGATTGTAGTGATGGATTACAGCTGCTGTCGCTACAGAATATACAACAATTTAGGCTTTTATAGCAACGTTTTCCAGCCCAAGGACCCCAAACGGATGGCGAGATGGAGCCGTATTGTATGAATTTGTGTTCTATCAAACTTGTTCTATAGTCACTCTATTACATATGGAGTAATGTAACTAAAGTAATTTATCTCTGGGATTATTAACACTGCAAAAAATGTAATTTTTTCCTAAAATGAGCGCATTTTTTCTTGAACTGAGGTGGTAATTGAAACAGTTTGCCAATAGAACGAGAAATTTTACATTTAAAATAAGAAAAAAAATATGAAATTGTCTTATTTCAAGTACATATTATCTAATTTTCTTATTTTCAGAGTAAAAATACTCATTCCATTGGCAAACTGTCTCATTAACCTGCTCATATTAAGGGCAAATACACTTAATTTA
>NW_015151704.1:31663-33827 GCF_000732505.1 Cyprinodon variegatus
TAAATTAAGTGTATTTGCCCTTAATATGAGCAGGTTAATGAGACAGTTTGCCAATGGAATGAGTATTTTTACTCTTAAAATAAGATAATTAGATAATATGCACTTGAAATAAGACAATGCAGTTGTTTTTTCTTATTTTAAATGTAGGTCAATCTAAGAACTACGGAAGAGGATTAGGGCCACTGAAAAAAAAAAAAAAAGTAAACTGATTTTTAAATTTTATTTCAGTTTAACATGGGAAAAAAGACTTTTTTCCCATACTATACTGAAATAAAATAATAAAAAGTTAACTTTTTCTTTTTTTTTTTTCCAGTGGCCCTAATCCTCTTCCGTAAAGAACAAATGCACTTATTATAAGAAAAAATTACTTATCTAGATTTGGTTTTTTTCCAGTGACTGCTCCCCAACTGATGGGTTAAATGCAGAGGTTGAGATCAATAAAGCTAAATTATTATATCCATCTTCTGTAGATTTTAGTTTAAATCCAAAACTTTCATCAGATAATAATTTAGAAAAAACAAACAAAAGCAACAGATATTTGCTTTGTTTATCTATTATAGGGCACAGCATATTAATTAATTGTTTTTGAGTTAATTGTCCAACAGCTAAATGGGAGGAGCTTCTATCAGCACTTCTTTTTGACCACAAAGATCTCTGACTTTTCATTTAGAGGAAAGAAACAGACCATATATACTTTTCGTTTTTTTAAAAAATAGCATGTTGTAAGAAAATAAAGACATTTAAAATAAAGTTCTTTGAGCTGCTTATTTTGCAGAAGAAAATGAGAGAGCGCAGCTTTGAGAGGGATGGAGTCTGATTTCACTCACTGAGGAGAAGCTGCAGCAGGTTAGAGTTCAAATCCATAAACCTTAAATTATTAAACGATACTCAGGTTTTCATTGCTGACCTCAGTCAGTCTGTCTTTATTGTTTTTCTCTTTGTTATTCGGTCATTTCTAGGAGGTTTTACTGCTCGCCGTCTACGATTTCCTGTCTGCATTTCAGTCTCACATGGATGAAACTGTAAGCTTCTGCAATGGTGTAGATTTCTAACCCAATGTTATCATTCTGAAGGATTTCTGCCATCAGCAGCAGGAAAGCAGATCAAATAAAGATTTATTTAACCAACATCTTTACTAGTGTTAGCAGTCAGAGTTCTGGTTAAATTAATCTTTAGTTGCTGGTTTAATTCAATTATGTTGTATATTTTTAAGACAAAATCCTGATTCATGATTTCTACTAGTATATTTGTGATTGTATTTGTATATTTTTTAGGAAGGAGATTTCCATCAAAGATCAGTCAGAAAATTATAATTTTGCTTTCTGCTCTGAGTCAAGTTTAAAAACCAAAAAGTTCTCGAGACTTTTGCCTTTTAGCTCATTTAAACTCTTCAAACCGACTTTAAACAGTGAAACAGCAATAATTTCTTTATGTTTTCAACAAAAAAGTAGATTTTCCAAGGATTTAATTAATGACAAAAAGCAACTTTTATGTGATTTTAAGATGCAGTTTTATCTTATGGTTCATCATTCTTTTAAATATTCTCATTTTATTTGAAAATGTCCAAAAGGATCTAATTAAACCAGCAACTAAAAGATAAATAATTAAGAGAATTAAAATAAAACAGTTACTATTCAATATATATGTTAAAGATTATAAATATTTTATTGTTTAAAGTATCCAAACTAAAGAAATCTGTTAACATTTTTAAAGAAACGTAACCGTACTGACAACAATTGAGCTGCGTTTTACTATTTTCTCCACAAGGGGGCGACAACACACCGATGGATTTAATTTTTACACCTGTTTTTTTTCACCAGCATCATCAGAACCTGACTGAATAATTAGACTTTAACAGACAGACTGTATTTACTGTCCAGTTTATGAAAAAACATCAACTTTTTCAGTTTTTTTTTTGGTTTTCTCCCCTGATCTGGATATTTAGCTGGACGCTGTACTATGAAACAAGATTTAAATAATTAAATTCAGTTTATTTCTATAGCGCCATTTCACAACACATGTCATCTGAAGGCACTTTCCAGTTCACCAGATCATCCAGTATAATTAATTCAAAGTTTCCTATCTAAGGAAAACCAGCTGATTGCATCGACTCATTGACTCTTCAGCAATCCCTCACACTAAGCATGCTTGTAGCGACAGTGGA
>NW_015151704.1:35182-38606 GCF_000732505.1 Cyprinodon variegatus
CGTTTTGACTTCGTGTGGACGGGGCCTCAATGAACAGAAATTCTAGCCTGACCCCTGACCCCGTCCTGACCTCCCTATAGACTGGACTGACCTTTTCAAATGATGTAACATAAATTACATTATGTAGCCAAACATAAAGATAAACAACACCCCTATTTTTAGTGAATTAATCAATACTGATATATTAAAGCTGATATAATTTGTAGTTGTTTTTTTTTTTGTCTTTCTGTCTGGGACCCCCTATAATCTGGCCCTATAGACACATGTTTGCATTAATCTGTCTGAGCATCATTTTGGTGACTCTTAGATGAGGGGGGGATGATTTGATCAAAGAGCCGCTGGTTTGGAGTCAGAATGAAAATCAGATGAGTCACCGAGGTTGGGTCCCTCTGGAATGACCCTCATCATCCAGATGAACGAGTCTGACAGGAGTTCAGGAACCAAGCAGCAGGAAAATGTGCTTGGCAGGAATTTGTTGAGCAATACAGACCCTAAAGAGAGGAGACTCTCACCTGCACTGCGGATTAATGCGCTACATCATCATCATCCATCATGGGATGAAGATTATTTCCACCTCCTTTCAAATCATCTATTTTCACCTGCAGAAAAAATTGATCCATTTATGAATTATTGATTAAACTTTTGGTCACGACATGAGGATTGGGTTTGAAACGCAAATATTTCATGATTTAAAAGATAATTTTGCGTTTGTGTATAAAAAGGATGGAGGGTTTTATTGCACGTCGTGCGTAAATGAGAAGGATGCGCGTTTTTTTTATATCTTTATTTCCCTTCAATCATTTAAATAATCATAAATCGTTATAAAAGCTCATATTTAAACTAAATAAATGTGTCTCTGATCTCGTGGTGCAACAATTCCTCGCGGATGTGCGTGACGGGCGTCGGTTGAGCGGTTATAAATAGAAAATGTGCGGTTTGCGGTTCCTGCTTTATTTAAAACCAGCAACGATCCTGAATAAAAATGTAATTTTACGCATTTTTTTTAAATAAAAAAAACATCCATTCAACGTCAAAAAGCGCTCAACCCCAAACAGATTAAATTAAATGTGGCACAATGTTTAATCCACATTATATCAACATTAATTTCAGCAAAAACTGTTTCAGCATTGATTACATTTTTTTAAATAAAATAAAAATCCAACCTTTATGCTTCACAGCTTCCTTTTCCTAACATGGACCAAATACCCGCTGGGATGTGATTAAATGATTAAATGATTAAATGGAAACATGCTTTTTGTTTCTTACCTCCTGCTGTTAAAACAGTGAAACCTTTAGACCGAAAAACGCAGAAATAAAGAGGATAAAAACAAACATTTAGAGAAAATCATCTAAAGCCAAATATTTACTTTTTTAGATTTTTGTTGAAGGAAATCAGATGTTGCTCCAATGAAGGTGGAGAAGAAAATGGATCCTCCGCAAATCTGCGCTCTTTCTGTCCCACTTCCTCCCCCTCCCTCCCTCTCTCTCCCCTCTCTGCCTACCTCTCTCTCCCTTTTGCAGGCATTTGGTGCGCACCTTTTCTGCCTCTTATCTCTGGAACCCCATCAGCTCCACTGGAGACCTGAAAAGGCTAAATTTCTTTCCTCACAGGGAGTGGGAAAAATCCATCCAACCTGTTTCTCTAACAGTCGGAACAGATCCGGTGTAAAGAAGGAGAAGAAGCAAATCCTCTCTGTTCAGGTACAGAAAAGCAAGTATTGTTATTAGAGGAATGCAGTGAATGTTTATCTTCCATCTGAGGGGGGGAAACACTGAGGGGTGTGTCTGATGCTGTCAGGGGATTTGTGCGTAAAAAAGGCTTCCGTTGCGCATTTGTTCTGGCTGCGCGTGACAGTTAAACGTGATGCAGTTTGAACACAGACATGAAAAATCCCCCTTTTTACTCCTTTATTCGTCTTATTTGTTTGGATATTTGTTTAGTTTTGTTCACAAATGAAATGGTTTTATTATGATGGAATCTGTGGGACAGAAGCAGAAGTCTTTGTTAGGATGAACTGATGGATGAGAGGAGATTTTAAAACTCTCTCTAGCCTTTAATAATCCAAAAACAGACGCGTCATTTTCTCCTCTCAGCATCTCAGGCTCCATTTTGTCTGAATGACGTTGTTACCTGAAAACCAGGGAGTTTTTATTCTTGATTTTTTTTCTTCCTCACCTTAAAGAGCAGCCATTAATGTCTGAAGGTAAATTTAGCTTCTTTCTGTTGCTTTTTCTTCCAGAATGAGCTAAAGTGACCTCTGTCCTGCATGATAAGAGCAGATTTTACTCTAACCTTGAGTAAAGCACAGAGTCTGCCATGTTTGTTATATGTTTTCCTGGGATTGTTGTGGTAGAAATGTTTATCTTCCCTTATTTCTCACCATGTTTGGACTATTTTAAACCTCCTATAAGCAGCACTTCTCTTCCCCAGACTGTGGGAAGGCCAACGCCGGTTAGAATAAATAAAATCACAATTTATATTTATGCAAAAGATTATATAAACTATAAATACATTTATGAATATCTCTCAGAGGAACAAACGTAACAACAGTTCATCTCATTAGAAAAACATTGAAACTACTGAGATTTTATGGAAGAAGGGTAGAAATATCCTAAAATGAGCAAAAGAAAATCTAGTCTCATGTTATTACAAGATTAAATGGATCTAAAACTGGCTAATCATGTTTTCCTTCTTTGGAATATTCTTTATTTTATATATTTTTATGTAAAAATAAAAAACAGGAGTCATTTTAATGTAATCTGAGTGTTTTTCTCCTAATTTTTACTTGAACAAAACAGCTTCCTCATATTTAGCTCTAATAACCAGAATAAGATCTAAAAACAGGCCAATAAATGCTTTAACACTTTGCAATCCATATGACGCTTCATATTATTTTCTTTTGCAACAAAAGCCATCAGTTCATCACTTTAGAAGCTTCTTGTTATCAACGACATGAAGGCAAAGAGCAAAGCTAACGGGAGATTCTTCAGAAAAAAGAAAGCTGACTCTCTGTTAAAACCATCAAAAAGTGGGATTTTTTTTTTTTATCTTTGTCTGAGGAGCCAAATATCTGCATTTGAACATCGTCCTGAAAGCTGGTAACAGTCATGAGAAAAACAGTGGAAGCTAACTGGAACTAAAACAACCATAATAATAATAAAAGGGGAAAAAACAGACCAAATTTCAGCTAAACGAAGTAGCTTTATTAAGCCTGTTCACCTGCAAAGCAACACAAACAACAAGCAAAATTAATAATCTTGATCTCTCAGATGCGGCAATAAAAGGAGGCATTAAGGAATAATAGTAAATGAACTAAAAAGGCGATCAAATAATTGGCTGCTGGGATCATCAGGAATTTGGCTCATGGGTTGATACTTGCTGTAGGTTCTTACTGTCCTTATTGAAGCTTTAGACTCCCTTCTA
>NW_015151704.1:39104-39641 GCF_000732505.1 Cyprinodon variegatus
TTTATAGCTATGATGATCCAGTAGCAGGTTTGCTTAAAGTAAATTCTGACTGTTAGAAGAAGACCAAATGTTGCCAGAAAAGTTCCTCTAATTTGGGTTTATTAAACTGAGAGGGATTCAATTGTTTCACTGTAATTTTGCACAATTTGCAATATTGTGTAAAATATTCCATAACAAATCTACCAGGATTCATGTCTCAATTTAAGATGACCTAACTTGTGTTGTTTTTTTTTAGGTCAGATTAAAATAAGTTTAGAAGCTCTGATCAACAGATTCTGACGGGTTTAGAAACGGGCAATACGGCCAAAAATGAAGCAAAACTCTATACCTTTTATATCAGTTCCCATAAATAACTGTTGATTTTTTATTTTATTATTATTATTATTATTGTTTAAAAAGAACCAGAGAAAAGGCAACAATTTAAAATTGTAACCTTAGAAAAATGAACAATTAACCTTAAAGGAGCAAAAAGTAAAATTTCATCACCAGGTGGGGTGTTGAGCAGTGAGTGTAGACCAAAACCAAGATGTGTGACAA
>NW_015151704.1:40980-49689 GCF_000732505.1 Cyprinodon variegatus
TACCTCCTAAATCCAAGAACAAATACACTTATTTTAAGAAAAAATGACTTATCTAGATTTATTTTGTTTCCAGTTTACCTACACACTGGAAAAAGGATCTAAAAATAAGTAGAAATGTCAAATTAAGTGTATTTACGCTTAATTTGAGTCGGTAAATGAGCTAGTTTGCCAATGGAATGAGTATTTTTACTCTTAAAATAAGAAAATTAGATAAAATGCACCTGAAATAAGACAATGCTATTGTGTTTTCTTATTTTAAGTGTAAATTGTCTTGTTCCATTGGCAAGATGTCTCTTTTACCTCCTAAATCCAAGAACAAATACACTTATTTTAAGAAAAAATGACTTATCTAGATTGATTTTTTTTTTTTGCAGTGTACATTTCAGCTGCAGTTTATTGCGATATCTACGTATATTGGTATTGGTTAAAATAACCCTAAATTGCGATCAATGTGAATTAATTGGTTAAAAAAAGACCAAATGACTCATTCTGATTTGAAGATGTATTTTGAGTCCACAGATTTTGGAAAGAGGAGTCATAACATGAAGAAAATCCTGTTTTATTGAACAAAATACGATAAAGGTTGATCTCCTGACATGACAAGCTAAACATGTGGTTGAAACAAAACATTTCCTCAAAGAAATGCTAAAGTCAGGACCTTCAGCTGTGACTCTTCCATGTGTCTTTCTCATCGTTTGTCCATTTTTATTTAGAAAATGACGAGCTCGTTGGAAAAAGTAGTAGCTGAGAAGAAGGAGGCCATCGAGGCGCTGATGGATATGTTCGAGAAGGGGGCGGAGGTGTTGGCGAGCGCCGTCGGCGAGCTCTTCCCCTTCTGTGAGGCTGCCGCTCCGGTTCTAAAGCTGGCCTTGGACAATACCCAGAGCAAAGAGGTGTTTTATGTCAAAGAGCAGTTCCTGACGGTCAGAAGCAAGCTGGACGTGCTCTCCAGTCAGCTGGAAGACATTGACTCTGAGCTCAAGAAGGGAAAGCTGGACTCTGACTACTTCTCTGTGGAAGAGAACATCAGGAACCTGTTCCGTAAGTACATGGATATCCTAGAGGCAAAACAGCAGTTCAAGGAGGTAAAGACCAGGCTGTTTTTGGAGCACTTTACCAAAACCGGTGGAGAGAAGAACCTCTATATTCTCTACGATGCTGTGATGGGGGCAAATAGTTTTGGGGAACCGATTTTAGAAATAGTAATGAGGTAAATTCATTCCTTACTTTAATGTTCCAATAAAGAGTTCTTGTGACAGGACATCAACTAGAAATAAATCTGTTTCTGTTTGGCAGGTATGTGGCGAGGAACCGCCGTCTCCTGGAAAATTATTGCGTTCGGATGAAGGAGCTGTTCTGCTTGGGCTTGATTTCCCTGCTGGGCCACTGCGCCCTCACATTGCAGAGCCAAGAGGAGGAGCAGGACAAAATCCAGGAGTGGAGCACCAAAATTGAGGAGGTGGAGACCCAGATGAAGGCATCCATTGAGTCCTGCATAGCTGCATTTCCAGAGCAGGCTAAATCAGACGTGCAACGCCTCCTACAAGAAAAAGAGGAGGAAAATCTTCAGGATGCAGTTCAGCGGCTCCTGGAGTTCCTGGTAAAAAAGTACGACTGGGTTTCCTGGTCTGTGCGGCTGATCAACCATTCGGGCAGCACCTACAGGAAGCTGCGAGCAGGGAAGCACTTTCACCACGTGGCGGGACAGAACTGGTTCGAGGTGCTTCAGGTGGACGACATCAGCCTGGTGGTGTCATTCAGCACCAAACCCCTGCCAGTCCCCAGCGACTTCATCCGGCAGCTGATGGAGGGCCCGGGGAAGAAGGGAAACGCTCCAGAGGTGGTGGAGGTGTTGGAGAAGCAGGTGTGTGGGTTCATCGTTCACGCCGTCAGTCGCCACAAGGAGTCTGAAGCGGCATGGAGCTTCCCGGATGACTGCCACTACTGGGAACGGCACAAGAACGTGGCGGTGTGCGTGCACTCAGAATGAGGCTAAGGAGCAAGATTTAAGGATTTTAAAGCCATTAAGCTGTCGGTGCCTCTGTCCTGCTGTGAGGCTGTGGAATAAAATATCAGAATCCTTGTTATCAGCTGAACATACCTGCCATACTGCATCTAAAACATATGTTAGCTTCTTCTTTATGTAATTACCCTTGGATACCCTTGGTTAGGTTTGCACCCCCTCAGCCACCATTAGTTAAACTGGGGCTAAATTCTTCTGTCCAAATTCCAAAGGGATTCATATTGGAGAAAATCAATGGTTCAGCTCATTTATTTCAGAAATAATCCCTGTCATTGACACATTTACACAATCGTTTGTCACTAATCCATCTGAAGTAGAGGAAATGTAAAGGCAGCACTCTTTCATAGAAGTTTCCAACCACATTACAGAGTGCAAATACCAAGATGTTATCACCAAGTTCCCAGGTTTCTCGCGCTGCTTATAGAGTATTGAATTCTTGGTGTTTTTTTGTGATGCATAAAAGATCTGCCACTGCTGGTCTGAAACACTCCATCAGAGGAGCACGGTTAATGCTGATGTCATATAGTGAAGGAGAGCCCTTTATATTAAGCTTAAGCCGGGGCGTACACTGTGATATTTTCCATCGTTGCACGAAGCTACAGCTCACTAACCTGACTCCGCCAGATGGATTTGCTCCGCATATCCACCTGGAAACCTTCCGTTGAAGTAATTTTGGGAAGGGGCGAAAATACTGGTTAGCTGATTGGCCTATGTTGGTGATAGACGGGCCAAATAAACCAATCAGATCAACGAAGCATATGACGTACTAACAGAGCGACGACGAAAACACAACCACAAGCCAGGCTACTCTTGCCGAAACCAGTCGGGAGAAGAGCAAAAACATCTTTTCCTCTGAGAAAAGCCTCCAGAGCAGTGTTTTGCTCTTCTTTCAGTGAAGAAATACTCTGTAATTCCGATAAAACTCGCTCGATAGCCACGCTAACGCTAGTTTCATCGGCTGAAGCCGCCATGTTCTTTAGACTGAACTGTCGCGCTTCTCGTTGCGTCACACCTCAACCCGCCTCAAAGCCAACGCTGATTGGACGTTCGTTTGGTGAACGGCTCCAAATTTTCTTTAACGGAGAGTCTCCAGACTGATCTGCGAGTGAAACCTTGAAAGATTACGAGGCTACCTTGACGTATCTATCGCAGTCCCGTCCTGTTGACCTTTGCCACTCTTAATTAATTTCCTGTCTTCCTACCTTGAAAATCACATAAATAAAGGCCACAAGAGCAAAAATTATCTTAAAACTACAATCTGAGATCTAGTGGTCAGACTGCAAACTGCAGCGACATGAGCTGCTTCTCCCCTCCAACAACCCAGAGGCCTTCATGGCACAAAATGGCTCCCTCAACATCCACATCACCTATCTGGTCAAGTGATGATGATTTTTGTTTATATTTTATAAAAAGTATTTTATTCTGTGTAGGATATAGATTTTTTTATAGGCTAACTTGCTGCAGTCACATTCAAGCGTAATGGGAATCTCTACAGTCACTGGTTTGTCAGCTCTGAGCTGCTGTTGTGATGGTTTTGGTTCTGTTTAGATTTTCTTTTTGAGTTTTATTTGCATTTTTAGTTGTATTTCAGTTCTTAGGTATTTCTTATTTACCCTCTGTTGCCTTCTTGTGTCAGCCTCTTTCCCCCCTAGCTCCCTTCTAGATGCTTCTGTCCACACCTGTTCTTCATCTGCTAATTAGTCCTCCAATTGTTTCTGTCTCCCATATATACACACCTCCTGTTCAGTCACTCTTGGCTGGTTCTTGCTGTCAGGTTGGGTGGAGGTTTGAAGGACCCAAATGCAGAGATGGCTTCTATTAAAACCAGAGGGTTTCAAAAGATGCATAAAATCCACAAACAAAACACAGAAAAATTAAAATCCATGAGAAATTAGGGGGAAAAAAACACATGAGGAACCAAGAAATGACGAGGAACCAGCAAAGAGTGACTGAACAGGAGGTGTATATATGATAGACAGCCATAGTTCTAAGATGTCTGCCTCCATATATATGTGTGACGTTGTTACTATAAATAGACATTTCTAAGGAAACAAGATTTAAGTTTGAATTTAAGTTTAAATCCCTGTAGTTTTTACACACTGTAGCTTTAAGTACAAGTTTTTTGCCATAAGTGATAGAAAATAACCTTTAAAATCTCTATTCTTGAAACATTTTACCTGCAAGAAAGTAGATAAAATGTTATTTTGCTTGTGAGAAGATAAAAGATCGAAACTCCTTCTAGTTTTGTCCTAAATAAAAATTTCAAACAATCAAAATATTCTTTCAAGAGCAGCTAAATCCTTTAAGAGATCAACGGTTGGCAGAATTAAAGCTGTAAAAAGCGTTAAAATTAAAGTAGAGATTAAATTATGATTAAGATGTACATTTAAAATCTGATAAAGGAGGATTACTTTAAGAACCTGAGTCTGTTTCTCAGCCTTCTGTCTTCATAAACAAACTTGTTGATTTAACCCGTTTTGTTACAGCTGTTACATCATATTACAATAACAGTATATGTAGAAGCAATGAGCCAGTTTGGAGAAAGTACATATATTTATTTAAAAGTATTATGTTCTGAGAAAAATAAATACTCCAGTAAAATACAGATACCCAAAAAGGTACTGAAGTACAGTAAATATTTATTTCTAGCATCTTGACTCTTCTGCAACTATTCCTTGGAGGGTCAATATAAATATAATCCAAGAAATATATTCTGGACAGGATTTCATAAATTACAAGTTACACCTTTAGTTAAAAAAAAAAAAAAAAAACTCTTCATTTTCCATTTTTTTTATTACCATTATGTGAATATTGGCAGGTTATCCAAAAATCCAAAAGAAAACAAAGTCCAAACAAACATGAAACCAGGAGTCCAAAAATCAAAAACATGAAAACTAGTCTAAACGTACCAGAAACCATGGAGACATCAGGGGAATCACAATCATAAGGAGGAAGGCTCAGAGAGAAGGAGTAGGAGCAAGTTTGACGGTGTTTGACGAGGACCCAGCAAAGGGGAACTGAAGAGAGAGAGGGCTTTTAAAGGAGACTGAGACAAAAAGGGGGCTAATGAGGAAACTGGGAGCAGGTGTGCACAGAACAAGAGAGGGAAAGAGCTAGGGAAGAAGGAGAACACAAGAGGGCAGCAGAGAGCAACAAATAGAAACCTGGAAGACTGGAAATAACACAATGTTAAATTACTAGGACTACAAAACAAGTAGTAAAGCAAGACTGAATACTGAAAAGAAAAACATAACAGAAACCTGACAAATATAAACCGCTAATTCTGTTCATATGGTTTATCCAAGTCTCCCTATAAAAGGTAGATAATAATTTCATTAAATAACCGATTAATTAAAAGCTTTGCTGGATTTTAAAAAGTAAAGCCATAAAGTTTAAATTTTATAATAAGGTCATGATTCCTATGAGGTCAAAAAATGAGCATGCTAAGGCAGAAAGCCTAAAAAACACATTTAAACATGTACTAACATTTTACGCATTAATACAAAACTAATCAATATGCATCCCTATTAATACCCGACTTTGCCTTTTACACAGGAAATATATAACATAACAAAGTTTTTTTATTGTAAAAAAAAACAACAAGATATATAGGCTAATTTTCAGCTTTTTATTGTTAATATGTATGAATTGTTGAATTATTAAAAACCTCAGATTACCTCACAAACAATGTGCATTAAAAAAACAGCACAGCAGATTATATAAAGGTACCCTCATGACTTGGACCTCAGCGACCCGCTGTAACGTTTCAGCCTTTCGTAGAAAAACCCTTCAGCTCCACAGAAAAGGTTTTGCTGAGTCTGCAGCTGCATCCAAGAGCTCCTTTTTGGTTTCCCAGCAGGCTGACCTACATAAATCCAACCGAGGACAGAGAGGCTGCTTTTCCAGGCGTGAGCCAAACACCAAGCTGGGAGTGCTGAGCTGTGACAATGTGCCTTAAAGTTGAAGAAACTCAGCACCATGTCGCCTGGGTTTACTCAAATCATTCGCTCCAAATGAAAGATTCTCTTCACTTTTTGTTAGTTTGCACTTTCTGCTAAAATGTGATGGATAATATGGGGTAAGATAACTGCCAAAAACATTCATATGTGGAGAAATGTGGAGAAAAAACAAAGACGTATAACTTTAGGGTTTATATTTGTGCCTCGTTATTAACTTACATATATATATATATATATATATATATGACATCAGATCTTAATTTGTGAGAATAAAATTTATCAATTTAATTCAGTTTATTTCTATAGCGCCAATTCACAACACATGTCATCTCAAGGCACTTTACAATTTAACCAGATCATGCAGTCGAATTGGTTCAACGTTTTCTAAGGAAACCAGCTGATTGCATCGACTCATTGACTCAACAGCAATCCCTCACACCAAACATGCTTGTAGCGCCAGTGGAGAGAAACAATACAACTGTAATCACATTTTTTTGAGCAAAAGGTCACAGATTCTTAAATATTAATCACAATTTCACTATTTTGAATCACAAATTCTTAAGTGAATAAATCAAAATAGTAAATAAAGAAAAGACAAATTTCAATGCAGGAAATCACAAATATATGGTAACAAATAAAAAAAGTAAAAATCTTTTGTGAAAATTTGTGATTCCTACGAATAAATTTATTATTTGTACTAATTTTTGCCACGTTGTAACTGGCGATGTGGGAAAAAATGGATTTGCCGATATATCGAGATTTTCGGGCGTCCGATATAATATGCATTTTTCAGTTCCTGTATGGATTTTTAAACAACACATTTTACCTAAAACAATGCAGGAAAATGGGCAACCTCTGCACCGCCGCTCTGGCTGCCATTGAGCCATTTTGCTGTGCAGCGCAGTGCCATATCTGAAGATGAGGCAGGCACAGTGGGATACGTGGACTGACTCAAACCCCAAAACAACATGGATACCAAAATAACTCCACGATCAATATCTTCTTATCAACATATACAGTACTTGCTGTTTTATCTATATATTTAATTTCGATAGCTTGGAAAAATGTTTCAATATAGAGTAGGGGTGGAACGGTTCACAAAATCCACGGTTTCGTGGTCACGGTTTTCGGTCCGGTTCAGTATATGTTGATTGATACACCGAAATCCCGTAAAAATTAATGAAATTAATAAAAAATCCCCAAAAATTAATGAATTGTAATTATTTTTAATGATCTGCGGAAATCCTGGATCATTTCCGCGTGTTTTGCTGCTTTGAATTTAATCATCTGGTGCATGCTCTCTACGATCTCCAAGGAACTCAGAGCGGAGAGGACGGGAGCCACAGTGGGGGCTGTAGGCTTTGCTTTGTGCAGGCGGTCTGGAGCGCAGCGGGGCGCTAATGGAGTATGTGGGATTTCTGGGTTAGCATGACATGTTGGTCATGTAGCTGTTAGCATAAACAAAACGTGTTGCATGATGCTTGCACACTGTTGCACTTTTATCCACAACTTTTATTTTCCTGCTACACCCGGCTACGCTGCTTCGCTTCTTCTTCTTCTTGTTTACTACTGGTGGTTGGCTTTGGTCGCAGTACCGCCACCTTCTGCTCTGGAGTGTAAACGCTTCGCCTATGACAAAAAGGAGCAGCGCATGAACCGAACGCAACACACGCGAACCGAAACGAGACAGTCGAACCGAACGGTTCGGACGCTTTTCATAAACCGTTCCATCCCTAATATAGAGTGATATTGCAATATCGAGATATATTGTATTGTGATGCTCACCCCTAGTTGTAAAACTGTCTTCTCACAGATGAAGGTCTGTTGTCTCTTCCATCCATGAGTTGATGACAAGGAGCAAATACAGATTTATGTTTTTCACTTTCATTCAGAAATTCATAGACCTACACATGGTTTGTATCGACAGTCATCCTACCCCATAGATAGATACCAGAAAGCATAATCTATGCTGCTGTTATTTCTCTCTATTTATTGTTGTATTTTAATTGGAAAGAAGTGAATTTTGCCTGTAAAACAAATGGCAGTAAAATATTCTCCCATGTATCTAATAAGCATGCTCATTAAGAGGAGCAGAAAATGTTTCTGACTTTACTCACAATAAAAAACAAGTGTGTAACCGGTGCTCAGGGTAGCTGTGATGCTTTTTTTAACAATTACTGACAACACACAACCTGTGAATGTGTGCAAACACGTGTCATCGGATACCAGCCTGTCTGCTGTACAAATGAGATTAATGCAGTGCTGTTAGTGCTTGCATGAAAATTAGATGGTGCAAGCTCAGCAACAGGGACTCCAGCTCACACTGAAGTCAGCGGTTATCCGTGCGTGGCTCTGGCTTTGATGCTTCAGGAATAATCTGAGCTGCTTTCCTGCAAAGCAGCAGGAAACTGCTTGGCTTAGCACGATGCTATCAGTTATGATGGGCTGCGTAGGTGCAGAGCTTGCAGTCATCATTTCATATCTCTGTGGATCTGCTCAGCCTCTCACTCATAAATCTACTGTCAGAATCCATCTAGATTATTGGTCAGGAACAGAACATAGCAGCTAATGGATGTTTGTAAAGGAAACAGCAGCTGATTTAAACAAAGATAAGCAGAACTGGGAATGTATGTTTGAGGTTAAAGTCAGTTTTATTTCAATACAGAGATGTAATATAGAAAAAGAGATCTATATATATATATATATATATATATATATATATATATA
>NW_015151704.1:50981-52157 GCF_000732505.1 Cyprinodon variegatus
TGATTGGTGTTTCATTTACTTACAGTTAAAGAACCAATGAGAGCGGGGATGGAGAATTACTTTTAGTCTTTGGTTATTTGTTTTTAATCTTTCAACAATCTTGCTCCACTCCGCCATCTCTGATTGGCTGCTGCTGACAGCCACTAAAACAGGATTTTCGGCTGCTCCCACATTCTGGAACAACTTACCCTCGAGTTTCCGACAGGCCTCCTCTTTCCCAGCTTTTAAATGTCTTTAAAAAAAAAAATTTTAGGCTTTTAACAAGCTATGATCTTATTTTTTATGGCAGTTTAAAATAAGCCTGCTGTAAACCTTTATCTTTTGATTTGTTTAGTGTCTTAACTCATTATTTTGAGATATTTTCTCAGCTAACCGCTGCAGGATATAAAAAGTAAAGTAGAAATAAAGTTTATTAATTTATTTCAATTTTACAATGAAGATTACAGTGGTAAAAGGTCCGGAGGAATCAGATTTCTTTTTATTCTGTCAGAAAACTCAGACAGGTGACAAACGCTTGATCACCTTTGATGTATGCAGACCTTTTACCTTTTATTTAATAAGAACGACAGAAAATGTAAAGTGGTCAACATGGAACCCACAAGCAAACAATCGGATGCACACATATATATATAAAAAAAACAACCTTATATGATCAAATTAGAACTATTATATAATCTGTATTTTAAATCCAAAAGCAGAAACACCTCTCGCCTTTCCTCCTTTTTTCAGACGTGAGAGCAGTGGTTTGCTGCACAGAGAGCCAAGGGATTCATTAGTGGTTGTGTGGGCTTTGTCTCGGTAACAGCTATTGATCCTGAAGCGCTTCCCTGCATAAAAATGCTCTCACTCTGGAAACCGTCACTCCTGGCTGTCATTAAAACTAAAGGCCAAAGCATCTGTATTGTGACAAGCATTAACACTTCCAGAGCAAATGGTGACATTTTCACTGAGTTAAACATTCATGTTTTATGTTGCTCCATTTTTGGTTTAAAAGCTGTTAGTTTCACTTTACCTAGACAAGTATAAAATATAAAAAAAAAAAATAAATTATGAAATACATACAATAACATAATCTAATTAGACCACATTGAATTATTAGGTTATACAAAAGTATTATGTTTATTTTGGAATAAAGATTAAAGGTATAATAAACATATTCTCTGGAAAATTACATCC
>NW_015151704.1:54143-55850 GCF_000732505.1 Cyprinodon variegatus
AATCAAGTCCAAGGAGCCAATCAGTTACAGTGTCTGTGCCAAAACACATCATCAAAAGAAATGTATTTACTATTATGTTTTAGGTACAGGGCCGTAAAAGGGCCCCTGTTGGCTCCTGTCTAGAACTGCTTACGTCGACACTCATCCGATGCATCTATAGTCAGAAGCATCACTGCTCTGTTACTAAGAAAAGTCCTACACTGCAAAAAAGGTAGATCTAAAGAAGTATTTTTTTTCTTAAAATAAGCTAATTTTTTCTTGAATTGAGGACTTAAGTGAGACACTTTGCCAATGGAACAAGACAAATTACTTTTGAAATAAGAAAAAACAATTGTGTTGTCCTATTTGAAGTGCATATCATCTAATTATCTTATTTTAAGAGTAGAAAACCTCATTCCATTGGCAAATCATCTCATTTACCTACTCAAATTAAGGTTAGATACACTCAATTTATTTATTTTTTTACTTATTTCTAGATAAAGGAAAGAAGAATCAGATGTGAGATGGTTTTGGATGAGGTTTGCAGACAGAGGGCGCTATCAGCCCATAAAACATCAGGACTGTGTGGCTGCAGGTTGTTATTTTAAGGTGAGGATGATATAAAATACAACATTAATCCTGAAACAAGGAAAGCACATTAAGCACAGTCAGACCACATGTGCTGCTGCATGTTGGAGAAGCAGTTAAAGCACATTCCTTACTCTGTGCTTTAATGTTGAATTTAATAATAACAAATAAAATAAAAGATGCGATAGAGTAATTCAGATTAAACTTCAGTGGATGCAGGTCCAGGAATATCCTCCTGCAACCTAAAACACTTCCCATCTAGCTGAGTCTCTAAGAGGAGATAGCAGCCAGCATCAATATTTTATAAACAACAGAAAGAATGGAGGCTAACATGGAGCGACCCTGGAAGGGGGAGTAGATCAATGATGGGATCGCTCTATCTGCCAACGCCTGCCAGTCTCAGCCTCTGCAGGATAACGCATTTAGCCTTCAGTCCGAGCGGGACGATCGACCCGCCTGCTGCTCTGTGAGTGGATTAATCCAATAAAAAGCTTTAAAACATCTGTTCAGTGACACTGGCTGCAGGTCGGAAGCCAGAAACCAGTTAGGCCAGTTTCTGCCTGGTCAAAAATATAGAAAATAAAGTTTTGGAAATATTACAGGTAAGTTTTTTTTTTTATGCAAAGCACTAATTAGAGTGAAAAGAGAAAACCTTAATGCCTCAGGAAGCATAAGATTTGGGGATGGTGCTGAGGTCTTGGGCTCAGTTCCTGGGCTCCAGTCTCCTTGTGCAAGTGTGGGTTCTCCCCAGGTACTCCGGATTCCTTCCACATAAAAAAAATAAAAAATGAAAAATAAATTGGTAACTCTTATTTACCCTTAGGTATGAGTTTGTTTATCTCTGTGTTGCCCTGTGATGGATGGGTGACCTGTACAGGGTGTACCAAACATTTAGCTCAAAGGCAGCTGGAGCCTAACCTGACTCCGCCAGATGGATTTGCTCCGCATATCCATCTGGAAACCTTCTGTTGAAGTAATTTTGGGAAGGGGCGAAAATAAACCAATCAGATCAATGAAGCATATGACGTACTAACAGCCAGGCTACTCTTGCCAAAACCAGTCAGGAGAAGAGCAAAAACATCTTTTCCTCTGAGAAAAGCCTCCAGAGCAGTGTTTTGCTCTTCTTTCAGTGAAGAAATA
>NW_015151704.1:56147-58407 GCF_000732505.1 Cyprinodon variegatus
GGAGAGTCTCCCGACTGATCTGCGAGTTAAACCTTGAAAGCTCGCGAGATCAGGATGGTCTCACGAGGCTAGCTGGAGCCAGCATAGGCAATTCAATTGCACAGAATTAACCTGTAAATTTTGTTACATTTTTTTGCAAGCAAAGAACACAATTTTAAAATGAAATTTGGAAAGAAAAAAAAAAATACAATCCAGAAATAAGGCTGAAAAACATTTGAGCAAAAAAGACTAATTTTTCTTTTTCATATTATAATATTTCAAAAAATAATTCCTGGTTTATTTGTTCAACTTTTATCTTTTCAAAACAATCAGCTTTGATATTTTTCATATGAATCTTAACAAATTGCACTGTCTTCAAATTGTATTTCATAGAACATATTATCATTATCAAGCCCAACGCAAACACTTGCTCTTAAAGTGCTCACTGAGCAAAAAAAAGAAAGAAAAACTTCCATGCAGAAAACAATGTATGTAAGTAGCTAGCATGCATATTGGGTCTTTTAGAAAGGAAATCCATTATTTTCAATGGCATGCACTGCAGAAGGTTGCAAAAGCGCTGCATCAAGTGGAGTGCAAACGCTTTGCAAGGGAGCTGAAATCCATGTTGCTCTCAAAGTTCAACTATGCTGAACTTTGAGTGTGCAGATTAGAGGCATTTTATCAAGGAGACCAGAGCAAAATGGAGGAGAAGCTTGTATCGTGAACATGAATCAATCCTTGATAGAATTGGACAGACAATTTCCACCATACTCTTGAACTGCACCACAGTGGGACGGAAATAGCCCTGGAAACTGTTGCGGTGAAAATTAAGCTCCTTCACAAACCTGAACTCTCCAAGCGGCTCCCTGGACCTTGTCATGGTTTTAGTTCTGTTTAACTTTTATCTTTCATTGCTTTTATTTCCATTTTGTTATTTTTGATTGTATTTTACTTCTTAGGTATTTCTTTTTTGCGCTCTGTTGCCCTCTTGTGTCAGTCTCCTTTTCTAGATCCCTTCTAGACTCCTCTGTTCTCACCTGCTCCCAGTTAGCTAATGAGCTTATTCCCCTATATGCACCTCCTGCTGGTTTGTCATCATTTCTTTGCCCCTTTGTTGTGAGTTTTCCAGGTTCTCAGTTTAGTGGATTTTGTGGATTTATTTTTGGGGGGGCTTTTGCTTCTGTTTCCCTTTTTTGTTATAAAATCTGCAAATATCCACCATCAGCTTCAGTCTCTGCATTTACCTCCACGCAACCATTACAGACCTGAGGATTTCAGGCACCAGAGCCTCTTCTTTATCTCTTTTCTTTGCAACTAGCAGGGCTAGTGATAGCGCTTGCTTCTTACAGATGCATATCTGTACACAGCCAGCAAACAAAACTCTGCAGCTAACACAGCAAACTGCATCATATCCAAAAGGCCCTAAAGAAGCACCAGTTAAACCATTTTCCTGCATGGTAACTGGCCTTTACTGATACAGCTCTTTTTCCAGTGAGAGGACTTGATCAAAGAGCTTTACACTACATTAAGTCATTCACTCATTCATGCACACACAGCTGCCCTACGTTCACTGACAGCAGCGATGCTTCTGACCACCAGAGGACAATGCAGGGGAAGTTTTTTGCCCAAGGACACTGAAAGCCAGGGCTTGAACCGACAACCTTCCGATTGCTGGGCAAACTCCTACCTCCGGTCGCCCCCATCATGCATGTCACCATCTAAACAGGTAAACACAGGTGATTATATCAAGTAATATTTATCAACAGCCATATTTAGCATGCCACCAGGGAAACACTGACAATACAAGACCTGTTGACACAGGGGGGATTTACCATTAGGCAATACTAGGCAGTTGCTTAGGGCCCCAAGTTTCTGGGGGCCCCATAAAACTCTATTTACTTGTATAGTTAATGCAACTATTCCTTATTTGTGCACATTAATTATGACTTTCATAAAAATTCTTTCACTAAAATGCCATCAGAATGCTTATAATATTAAGTGTGTCTCTTTTTGGAAACACAGGAAGGAGCAATCGGCTAAGTGAGCTTAGTGCTTGGAAAAAATCTTGAAAAATCAGCTGAGTATAAAACAAAGAGAGGAAAACAAGAAAAGGGCCAAGAAGAGAGGGACAAAACACAATGTATGTCTATTCTATTTACATTTCTCTATCTGTTTAATGGGTCAGTTTTATGTGTTGTCTTCTCAGTTCAGAGGCCCCCTGCCTGTCTTAGCCTCGTGAGACCATCCTGATCTCGCGAGCTTTCAAGGTTTCACTCGCAGA
>NW_015151704.1:58878-61030 GCF_000732505.1 Cyprinodon variegatus
GAAGGTTTCCAGATGGATATGCGGAGCAAATCCATCTGGCGGAGTCAGGTTAGCCTGTATTTGCCTAGGGCTCCAAATTTCCTAAATCTGCCCCCAGTTGCACATTATGCTAATCTAGCTTTTCTAAACTAACATTTAATTTGCCCATTTTATTTTACCTGGCACTTTTTATTCATGTTATAAAGTTTATGTAACTAGTTTAGCTGCTGGTGCTACTTTTCCAGGCCTCTATGCATTGTTCTTAACATTCTTGCTCATCTATGTTCACCTAAGTGTCATGATTTTATCTAAAGCTCGGACCCACATGCAGTGAAGCCAAACAGAGAGACACAGAGTAAACGTTTGAACGGGTTTTATTGAAAGGTATTTAGAGTTCGGTGCAGAGTTCCTCCGAACTCTGCTCGGCCGGAAAACTGAAAGACGAGGGGAAGACAGACTGGAGGGAATTGGAGTTGTTTATCTTGAAGGAGAGGATAGTTGCAACTCACCTTTCCAGAGAAGAGGAGACACGTAGACACCAGTCTGTGTGTCGGTCTTCCAGGGTTTGTTTGATTCGGTGGAGGGCGGAACAGGGTTTACCCAGAACTCGGACGGAATGGAATGATGCAGCCACTGGTTACAACTCAGTTTTCCTGTGGTACTTGAACGGGTCGTGGTGAAGATGACTTTCTTACTCAGAGAGAGTTCTCAGTGTGCTCAAAGGGGCTGGATCCAAACCTCCTGTTTGGTATCCGTCGCTCAGTGTAAGGCGCAGTTGATCCCACTTGGGAGAAGGCGGTCCACTAAGGTCCAGTTTGCAGGAAGGGCTTCCCCAAACTGGCAAACACTCGAAGTAGTGGCAACCAGCAGCTTAAGAGCAGTCCGGTGATGAGGCAACAGCTTGCAGGTGTGTGAGGAGGCGAACCCGAGCCAGGCGCCTCCTGGTGGTGGAAGGGAGAAACACAAAAGACAATACAAACAGACGAAGACAAAAACTTGGATCCTGACACAAAGGTCCTTTCATTCTGCTCCAACTCTCAATCCACTAAATATGACACATAGATCCTTAGATCATTCGCTGGAAGTGATTTGCTATTTGATATGTATAATTCTGAATGAGGACTCAGTCTGGTGTCCCGCCTTATATATTTCCCCACTGATGTCCTCCGTTTCCCTCATCCAGGCCTCCTTCTGTCCCATTTTAACGTCTTTCTGTGCTGAAGTTGAACTCAAGCACACTGTTCATTTGCTCAATGCTGTAATGTTTACTCAGATCCAGCTGTTGTTTGGCAGCAAAGCTTTTTGTGATTTCCAACATATTGTCTGCAGCTTTCTGCTTCTTTCATGCTGCCATTTAAAACAAAAGCTCTTCAACAAAGAAAAAAAAAACACAAATCAGGGATGAATTAGTGACATTTATCAGCCAGTAAAGATGGTATCAAATTGCTCACATTGAATAGATTTGCTATGATGACTGAAAGCAACAATTGCTTTAATGTTTGAAAGAAAACAACCAGAAAATCCCCTGCTTCTTGGATGAATTGATGAGACGCCAAAGCAGACTGTGAGGGAGAGACATGAGCACCGTGGGGGAGGTGGAGTCTTGCTTGATTATCCCCAGGGAGTGGGAGGTAAATGAGTAAAATCATGAGAAAGAGGAAATGAAGGAGGGTAAAAACCAGGAAATGCCACGTCACAGAGAGTCATTCCCTTTCAGCTGTGTAATTCCCCCCCGGTCTAGCACAAATCCTCAAAATAACATCAACAATTACGGGAGACATTTTACCTCGAAATGACTGGAAACATGAAAACTTTTCAGGGATTATGAGGTTTTGGTTGTAGGAAAACTGGCATCTTTATTAGTAATTTAAAAAGGGTATAGCCCTGATAAAATAAGTTTATATAAACCAATCCTCTGTATTGATAGTGTCTCAATAGTACTTTTTCTTTTTTTGCTCAATTTAAAATAGCAAAGGTACAGAGGTGTCAAGTAATGAAGTACAAATACTTTCTTATTGTACTTAAGTACACTTTTTACGTATCTATACTTTACTCCATTACTTATTTTTCTTCCTACTTCTGACTTTCTGACTTTCTATTCCTTACATTTTTAAAACAAATGTTACTCGTTACTCTTGGCTTCGGTTTAATGTTAAATATTTATTTCCCGTCA
>NW_015151704.1:64193-65790 GCF_000732505.1 Cyprinodon variegatus
GGTAACTCAGAGGGCTGGTGAACCGGAACTGGAAGTGAGAAGGGAAGTTCAGAGGTTAGTTCAGGGTCCGTGGGAACTTTGAACAATGTCTTGCAAAAATCTGAGATGAACGGGACTCACGTTAGCAGAAAAAAGGTTCTCTTCTCAGAATCCAGTCGGTGTGGGTTTAATCCAGTGATTGGGGGACTCATTGGAGAACAGACAGGTCTTTGGTTTGGTTGGTTTCTTGAGGAGCTGTGGAGCGGACTGCCACTTAGATTTCCAGGAGAACTTGAACAAGTCGCGTGGAGATTAATCCCCTGCTCGGTGTGAGGCTCAAAACAATCCTTCCAGGGGGAGAAGGCCAAAAATCCAGTTTGCAGGATGACTTCCTGCAGAAAAGGCAAAGACAAAAACAAGGTTAGAACTCAGAGAGACAAAGACTCAGTTTGACTCAACTAAACTCAGCTTGGCTAGAGTACCCAAAACTGGCAAACAGTCTGGCGACGAGGTAGTGACAGTCAACCGCTTAAGAGTCCTCAGTAATGAGCTCAACCAGCCACAGGTGTGTGGGAGGACCAACGAGAACAGAGCGCCACCTGGTGGTGGAGGGAGAACACAACAAAAAAACAAACACAGTGTGGCACCGAGAGGTGCGATCATCTTAAAAAAAAAACATAAAACCAAACAGACTGCGGCGATTGTGAGCAGAGCTTCAAAAAGTTTTATTGGTTCTAAAAGTTCAATAATTTACTTAAAAAGACAAGCTCGCTAAAAATGTTCAATAAAATACGTTAAAATGAAGAGCTAAAAAAGAAGGGATTAAAAGAAAATAAAAAGATAAAAATGCAGGGCATCGGAGCAGCAGAGTCAATGAACTAGCCCTGAGATACGCTCCACCGGGCACGATGGAGGGCGCAGTCCTTCCTCCAACACGCGGTCCTCGCCCCAGCATGCTGCGCGTGCGGGCCTCGCCAGCTTAGCTGGCACCAGTGAGGTCTCCTCCAACACACGGTCCTCTCGCCAGCGTGCCTCTGTGCCGCTCTCCAGTGCGCCGGTCTCCATCGCGCCGCTCTCAATCCTGTCTCCAACACGCCGGGCCGCTCTCTCCTTCTCTCCCTCGCTCCAGCGCGCCTCAGCGCCCCGCTCCCGTGCGCCCGCTCCAGGGCGGCTCAGCGCCTCGGTCCAGTACGCCCGCTCCAGTGCGCCTGCGGCAACCGGTCACTAGAAATGTCCTGATGCTTCTCCCTCACCCGCTCTGTTTGGCTCTCCTCAAAGTCTGGCCACGGCCCTCCATGTCCGGTCTCTGCCTTCCCATGTCCAGAGTCTCTCTCCAACCAAACAGCTGCCTTTTTAATCAGCGTCCCAGTCGGCACGCTGCTTGGTTGATGGGGAACACCTGTGCCGTTGCTGTGGGCGTGTCCAGGTGTGAGTGGTAATGTGGCCTCCAAACAAAATCCGAAAAAAACATGCAACACACAAAATTGAAAACAAGCAAACAAGTTCAAAAACAAACAAAATCCAAAATTAGAAAACATGCAACAACCTTAACAAAAAGGCCACATTACCACAACAGCCCACACACACTGGATTTCTAACACTCCATCTGTCCTTCTGC
>NW_015151704.1:65947-69628 GCF_000732505.1 Cyprinodon variegatus
GGTAACTCAGAGGGCTGGTGAACCGGAACTGGAAGTGAGAAGGGAAGTTCAGAGGTTAGTTCAGGGTCCGTGGGAACTTTGAACAATGTCTTGCAAAAATCTGAGATGAACGGGACTCACGTTAGCAGAAAAAAGGTTCTCTTCTCAGAATCCAGTCGGTGTGGGTTTAATCCAGTGATTGGGGGACTCATTGGAGAACAGACAGGTCTTTGGTTTGGTTGGTTTCTTGAGGAGCTGTGGAGCGGACTGCCACTTAGATTTCCAGGAGAACTTGAACAAGTCGCGTGGAGATTAATCCCCTGCTCGGTGTGAGGCTCAAAACAATCCTTCCAGGGGGAGAAGGCCAAAAATCCAGTTTGCAGGATGACTTCCTGCAGAAAAGGCAAAGACAAAAACAAGGTTAGAACTCAGAGAGACAAAGACTCAGTTGGACTCAGCTAAACTCAGCTTAGCTAGAGTACCCAAAACTGGCAAACACTCTGGCGACGAGGTAATGACAGTCCACCGCTTAAGAGTCCTCAGTAATGAGCTCAACCAGCCACAGGTGTGTGGGAGGACCAACGAGAACAGGGCGCCACCTGGTGGTGGAGGGAGAACACAACAAAAAGACAAACACAGCCCACACACACTGGATTCCTAACACCCCATCTGTCCTTCTGCATTCCTGTCCATCATTTTCTAATCACCTTTATTTCCTACTCCAACATGTCCAATGAAATCTTTAACAGACAACCATTCTCTCAGTTGCAGGATTTCCTGAAAAGCAGCCAATCACAGGCCAGTAACGCCCTTAAAGTGACAGAAGTTAACGAGCACACAGAAAGTGGTCCACACGGGAGGACGAGGGAGGCTGCGCATGTAGAGAAGGAACAAGTGCTCATGTTTAATATATTACGGTAGTTCTCTACTTGTGCATGTAAATGTTAAACATGCAAGTGACGAGTCGTTTATTAGCGTCTGTATCAAGCAAAGTTGCTCGTAAGAGTATTTTTTGAATGTGTGCACTTTTGGCAGGATACTGATGTCACACTGGAGTCTGGTGTGCAATTATTGGGTGGAAACAAAACCTGCAGCCACACTGCCTTTTCTGGAACCGGTTTGAGACCCCTCTTTTAGAGGTTTCTCTGCTTTAGCACAGCTGATTATGATGACTGCAGTTGAGCAAAAGCCTGTTAATCAACTATCAGTGTAAATCAGCTGTGCTGGAGCAGAGAAAACTCTAAAACCTGCAGGACAGCGGCCCCCGAGGACCGACTTTGGGGATGCAAGTTGGGAGGTTTCTTATTGTTCAAAGGGAGTTTTCCCTTCCACTTTCGCTACAAGCATACCTGGTGTGAGGGTTTGCTGTCGAGTCAAGAAGTCAATGCAATCAGCTGGTTTTCCTTAGATAGAAAAGCAAAAGTTGGAAAAGTTGGATTAGTTATTAAAAGGTATTTATTTGTGTTGAGTCATAACAGAAATTGTATCTTAAAGACACGCCTCTGGCCAACAGTACTTCTTTACTTTCATGCAGCAAACTTCCAGCTGTGTGGCGTCGGCCATAAAGCAGAGCTGTAATTTCTGTGGGAGTTTTAAGGTTTCAGGGTGTAACCTTCAACATTCTGGGAACTTCTCTGATACAAATAGTCTCCATCCAAAGGCTTGGAGGACTTCTCCTCTCGAGCCATTAGAAAAATGACTAATAATTGTTTCACTGATCTGCTTTCGAAAGCATTTCTATTAATTAGGATATTAGTACTTTCAAAAGGATTCTTTAAATATTCTCAGATATATTAAAGAGCAAGTTATACATTTATGTTTATAATTCTTATTATTTTTACTTGAAAAAATGACATCTTTGCAAATTAATTAATTAATGAAGAATAATAGATAATAACAAAATGCTTTTCCTTTTAGATGATTAGGTTTCCAATTTAATTTTTGCTTAAGGGCAAAGAAGGATTAAGGGGGGAATAATCAATGCAGCCTGGAAGCCTTTATCTGTATCTCCAGATCTAACCCTGGTTTGTATCGATCTATCTGAGTGACGGATGAGCTCAAATGGAGGCTGACGGTGAGCCTTTTACTGCTGCAGTCACCACTGGATAAAGTCCAGCTGTGTTACCATGAGAGAACCATAAAAAAGAAGTTAAAGGACAACCTGCCTGATTATAAAAAGTTAAATATGGTGTCATTTAAACGAGGACTTTACACCCATTTGTGAAGCGAGTCAGATAAGAGATCTCCCTGTTTGTTTGCAGGGAACCGCCCCTTACACTAAACCAAGGAAGCCCTTTCCATCTGTCCTTTAACAGCTCAGCCGATGCTCCCGTTCTCTGTGACCTGGAAACATCTGGAGGAGAGGGAGAGGACTAAAGCCTGGGACAAACACCACCTTTTAAACCCAAACTTTAGACATTCCTGACTCAGCCGAGCTGCGCTGACTTCATCGCCAAAACATCCCAGAAGGACGTTTTAAGCACAAACAGACTGCACTTCTGAAAAAAACCTATATGAGCAGAACATGTGTGTGCATGTGTGTTTTTTTAAGCCACATTGAGCCAGACTCACATCTGTGTGAAGTTTCTAAGCAAGCTAAAAAAAAAAAAAAACAACCTGCTGACACGGCTGTGGACTTTGGAGCTTCTACCTGTCTCTGAGCTTTTACCAGAGGACAATAAAAACGTGTCGTGTTTTAATTCCTTGTTGTTTTATCTAAATGACCAAATATAATCACATCCAGATAACTTGGACTGGAGCAAGTACGCTCAATTAGAGCCGGTCTTATATGGATTAAGTCCTGACTGCCCTGGTTTAACACATACATAAGCATAGAAAATTGGTTCATGATCATTGGTTCACCTCCTGTTTACATAATGAACCCAGTTTAATTTGCCTGCTTCCAATTAGATAAACCGACCGTATGACAGTCTCTCTGCTTCTCTAACTATTTTACTTTTTTTAATTAATAGATAAAAAACTTAACCAAATAAAAGCTAAATGCATTGTATACTTTAGGTAGTTGTTTCAGACTTTATGTTTGTTGTCTGTACCACAACCTTGGCCAATAAACTAGATCCTTTATGTTGTTTTCATTCACTGAATAAAGCATATTCAGGGTCGAGGAAAAATTGTTTATGTGTGGGAGACAAAAGTTGGGCCAAGAGCTTGATTAATGGGATCTTGAATTCTGATTGGCTTTGCAGAAGGTGCGGCCCCTGAGTTGATTGGCTGGAGCTGAACGAGAGACATAGCAGGTGGTTCAGGTGAAATCGATAAGTCTTCCAGATTAAATTTACACTTAATCTTCATGACTGTTTCACTACATCGTCCATATTTGGAAGAAAACAGACCAGAAAAACGTGTCTGTTCTGTCAGACGAGTTACACAGAGCAGCTTAAAAGGTAAACGTAAATCAAATGCCGCAGGGTGTCTTTCGGTTTGGCACCAGCTGAAGTTTAAAAATAATTACAACTGTTTTTTATCTCCAAGGTCGAAATATTTTTCTTTTAATGTTCTGTTAAAAACAACAACTTAAGTTTTTAGATTACAATTTCTTTTGACTACATAGTTTAAGAAATAAAACAAATGGAAAATTGAGGAAACCCGATAATTTGTCTTTTATCAGATTTTTTAGGCTAGTTGAATAAATGAGGCTTGTTTATTCGCACAAGCTGAAGCCCAAATTCAGAACATTGTTTT
>NW_015151704.1:72106-74783 GCF_000732505.1 Cyprinodon variegatus
ATCGATGCATCGATACAAAACGATTATTATTTACACCCCTATCTAGTTGTGTGTCCAGATGCATCTGATGCTTCTGCTGCTCCTGTGTTCAATGCCAGAGAGCGGCTCTGCTATATGTGCTGTGATCAGTGGGTAAAAAGTAGCTTTGATATGTTTTTAAGTGAGAAAGTCCACCTGAAAACCTTGTCAGTGCAGTCAGTTCATCCAGATTACCATCCTGCCTTCAAATATTATTTCACTGTCGGAGCCGCTCAGACACTCACATACCGGTGGTGTTCGGTCACTGGAAATCCCCTTCAATGGCAGCCTCTGGCCCGGTGTTCTGTCAGATGAGCATACCTGGTCAGAACAGCATACCCATAGTCAATACCCATTTATCCGTTTAGTTTTGTACCAAAAAATAAACTGTAAACTAGCTCTATCTCTGACAGAACACCAAAAAAAATTGTATTACTTACTTTTTGGTGTTTTTGGAAGCAAATGGCCATCTCACCTTAAATTGTTTGTTTTTTTGTACATGACTAAAGGGATATACGCCTGTTGAGGTAGTTTAAAGTGTATTTTTCATACGAACTAAAGGGATAAATGGCATGTACTTATATATCGCCTTTATTCAAGTCAGGACACTTGACCAAAGCGCTTTACACTACATTCATTCACCCATTCACGCACACACTGATGGTGGCAAGCTACATTGTAGCCACAGCTAACCTGGGGCTCACTGACAGAAGCAGGGCCGCCGTACACTGGCGCCACCCTCTGACCACCATCAGTAGACAATGCAGGTGAAGTGTCTTGCCCAAGGACACAACGACACTGAAAGTTGGAGTCGGGGCTTGAACCGTCCATCCTTCGATTTCAGGGTAAACTCCTACGTCCAACGCCACTGTCGCGTATAAAGGCAAATCTGACTTCTTGCGTATGCGTATTGACTAAGAGTATGGTGGTCTGACGGGGTATGCTCATCTGACAGAACCCCGGTCGCCTCTTGGGGAATTTCCACTACTGTTTGTGGCATTTGTAAGTAGATGTTAGCGTTTTTCACATATGTAATCCAAACTTTAGGCATCAGGATAATAACATCGAACATATTTTGCCGGCAGGTTTCGATATTTTAAGTTAATTTAGGCGTTAATAAACTGTGTCTGTCTCCCTGTCAGCTCCCAGATCAGCTTCTCTGATTGGTTGATGTGGCGTGTCCAGCAGCAAAAGCTTTGGCATTCGTTGGACGCTTCAGATGCTCAAAACACGCTGCAGGACTTTTTGCTACGCGTCAACCATTGACTTTGCATGTAAACTAGCTGCTTCTGCTGCCTCTGCTGCTCGCGGTCTGAACATAGCATTATTCTCCTAGTATTTCTAGTGTTGCCGAAGTTTTCGGTTCATCATATCTTTGCCCTAATGTGTGAATCTTTAGGAGTCACTGACGTTGTGCCAGAAACTTTTGATCAAAAGCTGAGATGAATCGATCTTTAAAAGAGCGTTTGTGTGAGATAAAGGAAGCACTGTAACAGATGTAGCATCCAAATACCCCCAAAACAGAAACAGCAAAATGAATTGACCTTTGCAGCCACATCCTGCTCTCTGGATCCAAGACTAAATCAAATAGAAGCTGGATAAAAGTTCACATGAACTCAGATGATAAAAACGTAAACATAAACATCCTCCTGATCAGAAACTAACGATCCACAAGTGTTGTTCAGGTGAAAATTGCTAATTGGACTGAATGAAAGGGACTGGCTTGGGTATTGACCCATTGACTGTTGGTCGTTTAGAAGTAAAGGTAAAAATAAAAAAAGGAACCAACTTCTCCAGCGTTTCTAACCAACATTAAAACAGTTACTTACACAGTATGTCACTGAGGACATGAGACATTCTTTGAACAAAACAAGTCTAATCTGCTCTGCAATGTCTAACTAAAGTTATTGAGGTTTAAAAATACAGAACAAAAGGACATAATAAAGAGAGAATGAGAGAATAAATGCATTCTGTTTTATCCCTCATCTGTACCTGATCTGTTCCAGTAATGCGATCCTACCCTTCTGCCGGCGGCTTATTTTTTGCAGCTTCAAATTTATGAATAATTGTACTAATTTGTAGTTTTATGTTTGCACTTTTATCGTATATAGTGCATAATCTAAAGAAAGACTGAACTAAAATACAGTTAAAAACGTTGCAATCATATTTTAATTATCAGGCTATCAAGTGATGATTTCAGACAAACAATATAACAGAGAATGTAAAACGCATCCGATTCTCTCAGAAAATTCCTTAATAAATCTTAGATCTTGTAGTTTGGCATTCTTTGATGATTTCTAGTTAGAAATAAGTACTTTCAGTACCGTAATTACACTATAATGACAAAAGTATTTAGTTATCTGCCTTTACTCACTCATGAGCTTCAGTGACATCCAGATCCTAATCCATAGGTGTTTAATATGACGTCTGTCCAACCTTTTGCAGCTAGAACGACTTAACCCTTTAAAGCCCGATCCAAGAATAAAACAAAACAGAAAATTACTTTTTTTTGGTTTGAATTCCTTATTTGTCCTTTTAACAAAATATGTAAAAAGAAAAAACTGAAAGACGTTATTGATATTAATAATTTACTACTATGCGATAAGTCAAGGTTATTTTTTGTGTAGTCTTCTACTGGCTGTTATCAGGTATATCTGAT
>NW_015151704.1:74854-76374 GCF_000732505.1 Cyprinodon variegatus
GGCTTTCAGTCTCCACTCTAGTTCATCCCAAAGGTGTTCTGTCTCACCAATTAAAAGCACAAACAGGACTGGTGTTTAGGGGCTTTCCTGGAGGGGTCAAAATGGCTGCAAGCTAAACTCTGTGATGCTTTATGATACTTTATGCATGGACCAGTTAGCCGTTAAAAGCATCACTGTGTGCTCCAACTGCATCCAGCCACAGAGTGACAGAGGGGAGACGGTCACATGGGTCCGGCTTTTCAATATTAGTCTGTTTCATAACCTGGCAAACCACATTAATAATGTGCGGCACTTAGATTTAGTTTTACACACAATCAGTGTGGCACTACCGCAGACTATTTCCAGCTGATTGGGCAAAGCTACCAACATTTAGTCTTGGCCAATCAGGATAACAGATAAAATCGCAGCAGATGCTATGAGGAACACAATTTTTATATGCTCTGGCTGTTTTTCTTTAAAAGAGGAAAATTGTGGTTCGGCTTTGCGCTCAACAGTTCTTGCTTTGGTCACAACCATGTTTCCGGCCTTAAACCAGAATATCTAATGTGATTGGTCAGTTTTGGACCAATCACATGGGTGATTGGTCCAAAGTTTGGACCAATCACCACTCACCCTTAGACAGGGTTCTGTCTAAGTTTGTTTTTAGTTTCTTTGATATTCTGTGTCTTTGTAGTTATTTTTCTGTCCGTTTTGTTTTCTTAAGCCGGGCATACACTGTACGATTTTTTGCCCTTTTTTCTTTCAATCGGGCTTCGACTTTATGCCTGATCATGCTTCCTGCGTCGTGTACAGGAGGTAACGAGGGGCGATCAGCCTCTCACAACCACCTCCCAATCAGGTATCGCAGGTACATCGCATCAGAACATCGGGCCGCACAGTGTGAGAACATTCATCGTGAGCTGTGAACTTTAACCCCTGCGGTTTTATCGTACGGTTTGAGCCGTAGCTGCGTGCAACGATTGAAAATATTGCTCAGTGTATCCCTAGCTTTAATTACTCTCTGTTGCCCCCTTGTGCCTGTTCCTTCCCTTTGGCTCCCTCCTTGTTAGTCCTATTCACACCTGCTCCATATCATCTCATTAGCCCATCCCTTGTTTTGTTCCCCATATATACTCCACCTCTAAAGTTCCTGTTTGCTGGTTTCTTGTTGTTTTGTTGCTCCCCACGTATATTTTCCCTGACATTTACTGGCTTTTGTTTGATTTTCAGTATTTTTGCCTTTTTCTGGATTTTTGACTCAGTTGCCTGTTGGTAGCCTCGTGAGACCATCCTGATCTCGCGAGGTTTTCAAGATTTCACTCGCTAATCAGTCCGGAGACTCTCCATTGAAGAAAATTTGTAACCGTTCACCAAACGAACGTCCAATCAGCGTTGGCTTTGAGGCGGGTTGAGGTGTGACGTAACGAGAAGCGCGACAGTTCAGTCTAAAGAACATGGCGGCTTCAGCCGATGAAACTAGCGTTAGCGTGGCTATCGAAGCAAGTTTATCGGAATTACAGAGTATTTCTTCACTAAAAGAA
>NW_015151704.1:79773-80534 GCF_000732505.1 Cyprinodon variegatus
AATCCATCTGGCGGAGTCAGGTTAGCCTGTTGGTCCTTAATTAAATCAGTAAAACTCATCTCTGCATTTGGGTACTCAAAGCCTCCACCCACCCTGACACCATCCTCAAGCAGTCAACAGGGGAGTGTTACAATTTAATTTCTTGTGTGCTTGTGAATGCACAAATACTACATGAACTCAGCATGCAGGAAAAGTCAGATGACTTAAGGACGCAATGGTGCTCAGAAGCCTTGTGGATATGGAGTGAACTTTGTTCCATTACTGTTGCAAGCGAAGAAGAGGCTTTGTGAATGGAAATTTGAAAAAGAAAATACAATCCAAAAATGGAACCTTGAAAAATGTTTTAATCAAATAAAAGCTTTAGAGTAGCTTTGTTATTGATTTTATTTTTTCTAAATTCTTCTCAATTATTGTTTTATTTTTATAATCATTTTGCTTTTTATTTATTTTAAAAATATATTTTTCAAATTTCTCTTTATTTAGATTATACAGATTACATTCATTTTATATTTGGCTTCAAGTGAAGAGAATGTGATCTGTAAATAATAAACATAATTTCAGAAAGAAAGCATTTTGTAAAACTCATTCTGAAAAAGAGAAATTTGAATAAAAAAGTATAAAATAAAGAAACAAAGAACAAAATAAAATATCTAAAAATTGAAGACTAAAAATCATTTTGAGGAATACAATTCAAGAAAACAGAAAGGTTACTGTAAAACGTTGTTGTTTTTTTAGGAAATGTCAAATTACATGAAATTTAG
>NW_015151704.1:86132-98151 GCF_000732505.1 Cyprinodon variegatus
TTAGCTAATGCTAAAAGTTAGCATAAGCAAAACGGGCTGGTAAATAAAACAAATGAAAGTTGTAACAAGAGTGAGCAAGAGCGACACCTACTGGCTGGGAGGAGTTAAACCTGTAGAGACTGATTCATTTCTGAGGCCAGAACCTTCTCATTCCTTCCTATGGGAGCTGTCTAAAGATTCAGATAAACTGACTAACACATGAGTTCTGCTTTTAGTTCAGTTCACAGAGGGACAAATTTAACATCTAATACAGCAACTCATGATCTGTTGTCTTTCCACAGATTATTCTCGGTTATAAGTTAGTCAGCAACCCGTTCATTTGTTCCTGTTGTTAATGTTGGCCTCTGGACACGTCCCACAGAGAAGGATCTGAACTCCTGGAACAGGTTCTTTTCTGTTTAACGCCTCAGCTGTGTTTTGAAAACCTGTTTAAGTCCCACCCATATTTATTTTCCCATGGGAGTGCAACAAATCCAGCAAGGCAGTTACTAAATCCCTCCTTCCCACAAAGAACTTTCTAACATGAAGCAACAGTTTAATGATGCAATACTGCAACAAGGATGAGAGGGAAACACATGTATTGACAAAAACTAATCTTTGAGATGTAATTTTTTTTATATGATGGATGCAGTTTGAAAGGTTTTCTTTTGATAAAACATTTAGTGTGAAGCACTTTGAAGACAAACCATGTTTTAGCACCTGGAGAACTTTTTCTAGTTTGTGTTTGCATCTTTTTGCAGTTCTGTATAAATCACATAAAAGGATTTATCAGATATTTTAATCAATAATGATGCATTTTTTGCTATGCAATGATCCTGCATGAGGGTTTTCATATAAAATGGTGAGAAGAAGAGGAAACAAAAAACAACAACCAAGGTCAATGTGATAAAACTTGCCCAATAGCTTCCCTGCAGAAGGAAGACATTTATTATTGCAGCTTTCAAACACCAACAGGAACTGGATGCTTTTAATGTGTTATTATCAGTTCAGAATAGTACAACTGTGCTTGAAAATTTGCAAAGAAAATTATGAATTCACACCAATATTTAAAATAATAATAATAATAATAATTGATCTCACATTAGAGAAATTTACCTCTGCATTTAAACGATCCCCTTGGGAAGCAGTGGGCTGCCATTGTGGAGCGCCCGGGGAGCAGTGTGGGGTCTGGCCCAGAGAGCCAGAGTGGCAATATGTGGAGGTGGGGTTCGAACTGAGAACCTCAGGATTCCAAGCTCTATGCCACTAGACTAGACTGCCACCCCCCCTGCAATAGACAGGCAACCTGTCCAGGCTATACCCTGCCACTCGCCCCATGATAGCTGGAGATAGACACTAGCTGCCCCTCGCAACCGCAGCAGGGATGAGCATGACAGAAAATGGATGGATAAAAAGTAGTAATGAAGAAAAATGTACTAAATGACAACTTAGTAAAATAAAATATTAAATCTTTAAAAAACTTTGCAGTACCTTTCTCATGTAGAGTGAATCAACATAACTGCAGATTTAGAAGTCTGACTGAACATTGCCTGAACATTACGGGAAACACCCGATTTCAGCGATTGCTTCAGTGTTATCTCTTTCTCTCTCTCTCTCTCTTTCTACAAACATTTATATATATGTTTATATATGTGTTTTGTATAGGGTTGCAGGACCCTATCTCCAGGTGTCTATGGGCGAGAGGTGGGGTCCACCCTGGAAAGGTCGCCAGTCTATCGCAGGACAACACAGAAACAAACTGGACAAAAAACAATTCATGTACACACTCACACCTAAGGAAAATTTAGATTCAGGTTAACTGGCTTTTCACTGTGGGAGGAAGCTGGAGTACCCAGAGAGAACCCACGCATGCTCAGGGCAGAAGGACCCCGGGCCGGAATCAAACCCAGAACCTTCTTGCTGCAAGGCAACAGGACACAGCACTGTCTAGAACCTTTGACTAATAATAGCTCAGTGGACAGTTTATCTTCATCAGTCAAAGGCAGGTCTAAAGAAATCATACTACAGTCATTCAACCTGCTACTGGTACCTTTGGCAGACATGAAAAAATTAAACACAACAATCTCCATAATTCTTTTGAACTGATTGAATCATTAAAAGGTTTTAAATGTCCATGTAAACGGCGACATAATCAAACCTCTCTGACATGCTATGACATGATGTCCCAGATGTGCTCAATCATATTCAGGTCTGGGGAACGGGCAGGCAGTCCATAGCGTCAAAGCTTTCCTTTTGCAGAAACTGCTGAAACACTCCAGCAACATGAGGTCCAACTTATTAGGAGGAACCCAGGGCCAACCACATCAGCAAATGCTCTCACAAGGGGTCTGAGGATCTCATCTCGGGCCCTAATGAGCGTCCTTCACAGTGTTGGGCTGTAAGCACAACCACCATCTGTGGATGTGGGGCCCTTATACCATCCTCGTGGAGTCAATTTCTTATTGTTTGTGCAAGGTGACCTGCTGGAGGCTTTTTGAAGGGCTCTGGCTGTGCTCCTCCTGTTCCTCCATGCAATAAAAAGGAGGAGGTAGCGATCCTGCAGCTGGATTGATGCTCTCCTACAGCCTTCTCCACTTCTCCTGGTGTACTGTCTTGTCTCCTGGTAGCATTTTAAATGCTTTTTTCACCTATAGGCAAATATATGATGATTAAATATTGTTGCCTTTTTTCTCCACTCCTAAATAAAAACACTTTATTTCAAAGTGAGACGCCAACAATTTTGTGTCATCACTGCATCACGCCACTTCTGATTGCTGAAGGAAGGCTAAAAAAAAAAGTTTTTAATGACTTAGAAGTTAGCTGATAAAAAAGTTGCTGCCCTGTGCAGATTAGCTGCTACAAGAGCTGAAATGTTTGCACTCTGTCTCACATCCTCCCTTCGCGATCAGAGAAAGTGGGGGTTTGTTAAAATGCAGGCGCAGAGCGGCTAAGAAAGCTGCTTCTTGGAGGGTAACAGCTCTTATTGCGATATTCGGTATTTAACTCAGTAAGGACACTTAAGCCACACCAGGACTGCGTCTGCGGTCACCATAATAAGTGCTATCTGAATAGTGCTGACAATTAGGAAGGAGCTAGGACAGGAACTTCCTAGCGCTAATGCAGTTAGCATAGGGTCCTCCGCTAGAAGGCATATGGTTTCCCACAATGCTTTGCGTGACATGGTGTATTGGTACAGCCCAACCAACAGAGTTAAACAAAAAGGCATTTTTTCTTTACGTGTATTCTGTATGAATTTTTAATGGATTGCTTTAGCCGTTAGCTACATTTGTGTAAATTCTGTTTTTCGTAGCTCTTTTCCCGGGGCGCACATGTGGTGCTGTACCTATTGCAGTGGTTATAATTTGTACTTAAACATTTCAGACTGAATTACTACAAGTAACACTTTTGTTCTGATATTCTCTAGCCTTTTTTTTATCTTTTGTCTCCCTTCACCCCAGCTGGCTTTCATTATTTTAAGTATTTCCACCATGTTTCCACCTGATGGTCCTGTAACCACTAACAACAAAGGCCCAGATTTTCCATCAAGCTCAGCTCTGCTGATGTTGGTTTATAGGGCAGCATTGTTTGATCAAAGCTTTAAACATCAGACTCCCCACTTTTTCTTTCCTTTCTTAAAAAAAACAAACAAAAAAATAAAGAAATCGCTCGCAGCAGAGAAGCCGAGGTCTTCCAACTCTCTGCTGCTGTACCACCCATCACAGCATACTGTTGTGTCCCTGCAAAAGCTACGCTCCACTTTCCGATGGTTGTGAGTTCTGACAATGAGATGAGACAGAAGAACGAGGTGGTGGGGGACGCGATCTGCTGACCAGCTTCAATTAGCTACAGACAGCTCCATTTCCCGTCTACGACCCAATAAAAGCCGAGGGCCGTGAGCGGGCCCTGGCTGTCATGGTGGATACTCAGAAACAGAGGCTGTCTTTCACCAGTCTGTGCTGTGATTCAAGGACTCTCTGTCATGCTTAAATCCATCCCAGACAAGAAGATTCACAAAGAAATAGGTCAAGATTTCCACATGTTTTCAGAGAAGTTCACAGAAATGTTGAGAAAATTTGCAGAAGCACTGTTTTTATTTTTTGCTTTTAGATGTAATTAAGGTCAGATCTTTTCTAGTTAAAAGACTTGGTATGAAAAAAAACAAAATCTAAGGTTAAATCAAGTTTTACAAAAATTTCATGCATATTTTTAAATGGAAATTTGAATTTGATTTTTACAAGTTTTATATTTTCTGATTTTATCTTTTAAATTTCTCATTTTCAGACTGAGTTTTAGAAATGTTATACTTTTCAAAATGCTTTTCCAGATCATATTTTCTTCACTTCTGGGGGCGTTTTGCTCTGGAGTGAGAAGAAAAAACACTTTTCTCTACAGGACATTAACAACAACATTTTTTGGGGACTTTAATGAATGAGAGTGTAATCCATAAAGCGCTTGAAAGTCTTGAAAATAATAAAATTTGCAAATCTCAATATGAAAAACAGGAACTAGAAAAAAATTACAGTATAAAAAAAAAGTTTAATGAAAACAAAACCTGAAAAAGTTCAAAATGAACAAAAAAACTTATATTTAATAATTAATTTTGAATATTTTGAAAACATAAAATCTAAGAAAACAGCAAACTTACTCTCAGAATCTTTTTTAAATTATGAATTTAATTTCAGTTCCAGTTTTATATTGCATTTTTTTAATTTAATTTCTATTTACAAAACCTGTTCTTTGCTTGAAGCAATGATGGAACGAAAATGATTGCATATGTTTGCAAAATTAGCTAAAACATTAAACAGTTATTTACCCAAAGAACCACAGTGAAAGAATCATTGCCGTTATGAGGAGAGAAATGGGCACACCATCAACATGCATGCAGGTAAATACTATCCTCTGCTTTATTGGAAAAATGGCTTTTAAAATATGGAAAGTTGAAAAAGGATCCCTGATGGCCTTTCTGAGTCATAATCTTATTTAATTTGGTGAAATCAGAGGTTTCTGTTTTTTTATTCATCCATCCATCCATCGATCTGCAGATCATGAAGTCTTTTTTTAATCTTTTTTTTTTTAATTAACTGGCTTACTTACTTCTTCTATGTATTTATTTTTGTAATTTATTTATTTTATTATTATGTGTATTATTTGGTTCTCTCTCTATGTGTCCATATTTAAGAGGGTTGTTTTATTTCATTTTCACCCTTTAAAAATTTGAATCAGAAAGAAGCAAATCAGACTGAGAAGCAGAAATGTTTGGGTTTAATTTTAGCTTTTCTGCAATGAGTTTTTTTCTGTTGGATGAAGAAAAAAGGAACTTCTTCCACTGGTTCTGTTTTTTAAAGTGTGCACAGATCCAGGATAAGCTGGTGCAGTGTCCATGGCAACTTGTTTGAGCAACAACAAGAAGCTTTTTGTCCTGATGGGCCACTTTTCTGAGCTCTGCAGTGACTGCTCTCCTTTTTATCCTGCCTCTCTCTCTCTTTGTCCATCACACTAGAGCCTTTTTTTTCCAAGTTTTCCCATGGTGCATGGTGTCCCCACATTGGAGGGAGTGTTTACAGGATGTTATCTGTGTCAGTCTCGGCCCCTGGAGTCTCTCCGGAGTGGGTTCTGGTGGAATGCTGAAACGGGATGGAGGAGGAATTTCAAAAGGAGGAGTGACGAGAGACAGGCACAGAGAGAAGGGTGAGGGAGAGAGGGGGGGGGAGTATAAATAAATCCCAAGGAGGCTGGTGCTCATAGGCACAGCTGGACTCCTGGATAACTGGACTGCAGCCCATTGGAATATTTAACCAAAAAAGGTGAGTTTTTATCATCTATTTAGTTCTTTTTTTTACAAAGAAAGAAAGAAAGAAAGAAAGAAAGAAAGAAAGAAAGAAAGAAAGAAAGAAAGAAAGAAAGAAAGATGTAGTTTTGATGATAATTGGAATCATAGAGTAAAAAAAAATGTCTTTTAATGTCATTTTTTTTGCTAAAATGCCGTCCTGTGGTTTCCTGTTGTCTCTATTAAAGCTTTTTAAGCTCTCTAGCCAAGCATAAAACCCTGACCAGTGTTGGATCAAGTGCTCAGTGAGACTCGCCTTTTTTTGTTATATAAAGATAAGGTTTGGTGTCACAAAGGAAGCTATTTTTTCCAAATGTTATAACACAAACTAAACGATTTCCCAGCATTTAACAGCATATTTTTCATCTTTTCCCATCTTTATGCAATGGAATTAAACTTTTGTTTTACTTTAAATTTCAAATGTTGCACTTTTCTTGCTTTTCATTCTAATCAGACGGTTTACATGCAGTTATTTGTAAAAGGGTTGCTGGCATGTGACTGAATAATGTAAATCTAATCATCACGGTGTTAGAAAAAACAGGCTGTAAAACGACACCATAATGAGCTCATCACCACAAAGATAATTGGTCAGCTTATGAGCTACACACATCTACCTGCATTTTTCTCAACGTTTAGGACCAAGCAGACAAATTAGACGTTTAGATGATTTGGTGGTAATTAAGTGGAGATTTAACTGTGGAGGTAAGGGTGGAACAAGTGCAGTGGAGGAAATTTTCTCCTCTCACAGTTGGGTGTGCCTGTTCCTGAGCTACGTTTGGGCTCCAGTGAACATAAACTGATTGAGCTCATCTCTCTTGAGCATTTAACGTAGAAAAACATGGATCATTACTGATATAAACCCTGCTTTTCCCATATTCTGAACATCTGTGTTTGCTTTGGGTCTTGGCTATTGTTGGAGCAGCAACATAACGTCCCCCAAAGGGCCAGCACTGCTAAGTTGGGCAATAACTCACATCATAATTCCTCTGTACACATACTATGTTTGATATTTATTATCATTTTATGCAGAAGTGACTTGTTTGAGTACCTTTGTGAGCATTTGACAATGCCATCAAGGCCTTAAAAGAAGTCCCTGTCATTAACCGAGGCTGTGAGGGCGCGGCATGAAACTGGATGCCAACATGTGCTGACATGACCAACCGTTGCGTTTACTGTAGGTTTTGTTTGTTAGGGAAATGTCCTCTAGGAAAAAAAACTGTCTCAGTGTCAGCTGTTTACCTTTTCTTTCACACCTACACCAGGAAAAAAAAAAAAAACAACGTGGTATTTTGTTCTGAAGTTGAAATAAATCACACTATTACGAACTTTACAAGGGTTTCTTTCTTTTTTTCATGTTCTTTTCTCCTTTTAGGAACCAACAAACTCTCTGGATTTCTGATTAGGTTTAGTTACCGAGACAAACGTAAAGATGAATACTGTGGAAGAATGGCTCGTTGAAAACAGGGACAAGATTGAGAAAGGTGTGGAGATCATGGGGCAGGCCTCAGAGGTGCTGGCGGCCACCGTGGGCCAGCTTCACCCCATCCTGGAGGCTGTTTTCGTGGCTTCTGCTGAGCTACTCAGCAACCCAGAAGGCAAAGAGGCTCGCTACCTGACTCAGCAGTTTGAAAAAGTCAACTCCAAGCTGGAGGGAATCCAGGATGAGATTGATAAACTGGCGCTGGAGCTGCAGAAGACGTCAATGAACAAGCAGAACTTTGACCGAGAGGCGCAGATTCTCAGTCAGTACGAGAAGTTCCAGGACTTTGTCAATGCCAAGCCAAAGTTCAGGGAGAAGAAGAAGGAAAAGTTTATCAACCACTATGAGGCTACCGATGCTGACATGAACCTGGATGCAATCTACAATGCCGTCAAGGGGGAGAACCTCTCAGGAGACCCCATGCTGGAGACGGTGCTCGCCACCGAGCAGAGAGGCAGAAGGGCGGTCGAGGATTTCTGTGCTCGGCTGAAGAAGCTCTTTGTGGTGGGCATCATCTCTGTCATGGGCTACGCCGCACTCAAGGAAGGGACCGTCGGGGAGGATATGGTGAAGAAGTGGCAAAATCGAATGGAGGACGTAGAGAAACGGATGAAAGCAGCTGTGGATGACTGTACCGTGAACTTTCCCAAACAGGCCAAACTGGACATGGAGCAGCACGTCCAGGAGAACCCTGGTACAGTCGCTCCCGAGTTCGTTAAATCTCTACTCGATTTGCTCACCAAGAAATATGACTGGGTGAGTTGGTCCGTCAGGGCCTTCAACGACAGAGAGCGCATTTTCTTCTTCAACTGGCTGGCGGGAAAGAAGTACCACGCAAGCGGCGGAGCCAAATGGTTTGACATTCTGACCAAGAACAAGATCAAGGTGGTCATCTCGTTCTGCGTCGACCCCAAGCCCATCAACAAGAGTCAGATCCAGGAGGAGATCGGGCAGCAGAAGCTGAAGGGGAACATGATGGCAGTGGCTCTGTCCTTGAACAAGAGCTTCCCCAACTGCCTGGTCCATGCTGTGAGCCATTACAAGGCAGTGGTGGAGACCAACAGCTTCCATGAGGACTGTTATTACTTTGGAAAACACAAAGGTGCCTACATCTGTATCCATCCTGAGTAGCTTCCAAGGCAGAAGGATGTGTCCGCCAATCTCTAAAGTGGAGATCTTAGTTAAATCTGTAATAAAAATGGCTATATCTGTTGGTGTATAATCTGCTTTGGGTATTGCTTTGGGTCCATGTCTTTCCGGATTTCCTGTTTTTATCCATATATCCAGTCAAATTATGTTTTATAAATCTATCAGAGCCATTACTTTTTTGTAAACTCTGTCATTTGAGTCAATACCAAATAGAAATTCCAAAAATATTTGCTGAATCAGAGATTTAACCTTTAATTAAAACCTACTCTACCCATAGACAACATCAGCAACAAATGTAGATGGTTGCTTTATGGTGTTTATTGATGTTGAGGGGAGAATTTAAGCACTGTGATACTAGAGGTATTTTAAAACAAGTTATTGAGTGTAAAAGGTAATTAAATGCTGGGTTGATTGTATAAATCTTGGTCTTCTGATCTTCTCAGTTGGTTAGGGTTTAAAATGGCTAGTCCAAGAAAGGCCTGGTGCAATGATCCGAAAGTTAAAAACCAAACAGCAAGGATTAAACGAGCTGCTTTAAAAACAAGTTTGTGTCCGATTTGCATCAGAAGGTCATTGATGTCTACAGTTGGTTTAAAAACAGATGGACATTTCGAGTAAATTGTATTTTGCTGAGGTTGGTGACAATGCCATGCCTGAACCTCAGGCTTACTTTTTAGTTTTAAGACGAATTGACGTATCCAACAAGCAAAATGAGCCGCTGAGAGAGTTATGAACTCAAGTTTATCCTGTTAACAGAAAATAAAGAGTAAATAAAAAGGTGTTTTACTTCAAATTTTTTAAGAAATTACCTCCGAATAAATAAAGACGCTCTTACAGTTTGCCGTATGTTGCAGCTCTGGAAAACTCATGAAATCCTTTTTCCAACAACATTGAATTCTGTTTATTAAATTCAAACAAAGCTGAAGAACAAAAGCATCAGTTTGAGTTAAACCCAGGTGTTGTTTACTCTCTCATTATGCAGCTGGGAGCAGCAAAGTTAAAGAGCCGGTACAGCAAACCATCTGAAACCACAACATATTGTCTGCTTCAGGCTTTCAGAAGCGTTCGATGTTCAGGTCCAGCCAGTTGGTGCTCATTAGAAGCAGCTGTGTGAAAATTTGAATCCATCTTTGAGCTCCTGGTTTGTATTCCCAATTAAAAAAGTTAGATTAATGCAGAATTTCCTTCTTACAGGAAATTAGATAAACTACATTAGAAGCTGCAGGACGGGTGAGCGGTTTGTCTGTTAGCTGATTTATTGTGTCTATGGTTCATTTTGCATTTAAAGTGTGAATGTGAAGAAACTTTCTTTTACATGTTTGTTAATTATATATATATATATATATATATATAAAGCATCACATACACTGTATTGCCAAGGGTATTGGGTCACATGATGAAATAAATTATTTGGCTGCATTTGTACAAACTTTGGTTTGGTAAAAAAAACTTTACTGATCTGTTTTGACGTTAAACCTTTTGAGGTGAATTAAAGTAAAGTCTGAAATTCTGATTTTCTTCTCTGTACGCACACTAAAGCCTTATGGAAGATGTTTGATAGTTAAAGTAAAAGTACATCAACTAATTGCACCCGTTATATAAAGAACAGGATGTTTATGGGGTTGGATAGCTGACAATAGAAACATATTTGTAGATTTCTAAATCTGTAAATGAAAGTCTAAATCGTAAATATTCAACATTTGCATTTCTTCCTTCTTATAATCTGATAGAAACATGCGAGATCTGATCTTTATCAAATTCACAAATGACACATTTTCTAGTAGGAATCAGAAATTAACAAGTTTGAGCCATAAATGTATCAACAGGAATCCCAAATTATTACAAGAAGCCGTAAAATCACACGTTTAGGTCACAATTTTCCAAGTAGGAATTATTAATTTACAAATGATCATTTTTTAATTCATACTTGTATTGTTGCAAAGTTTTATCTTTGAAACTTGTGTTCATAAAAAAGACAAATCTTAAACGTATTAATGTTTTTTGCATTTATTTTTTTTAAATGTACACATTTACGACCGTTATTTTACCCCATACATGTCATTAATGTTAAATTAGACAAATACTTTTGGCAATATATAAAAAAATACAATGTATAAAGATTTGGCAAGCTGTTCAAGACCAAGTACAATCATCAATATGTGTATAATTCACTTTTATTTTTAATAAACAACAGAATAAAGAGTTGTTGTCACCTGGTTTTCATTAATCTACCATTTAAGGACTTAGAAATAAGACAATATGTAGTTTTCTTCTTAGCTATTGTTTTTTTTCTCTCTCTCTCATTGAAGGGCCTGTTTTGTCAGTTAGGTTGAGGCTGAACTGTTGCCTTTTCAAGAGGAGCAACACCCTTTTTTTCCACCAGTGTGTCTGGGTGTGCCTCTTCCCTGTAACTCTACAGCCACATGACCAATAGGAAGACAAACAGGAGTTTAGATTTCTTCCGCAAACTTTACAAGGTGAGTCTATTTCTGATCCCAGAACATCTCACAGCGCAAAGCCAGGAAAATAAGAGAAAAACATGATCGTTTGTTTCTGGTTAGAAAATAACCGATTCTTCTTATCTGACTTAATTCGGTCTCTGGTTACATAATCCGGCCCTTTGCCCCATTTTTTTGGCGCATTTACCGCATATTTCATAACGAGGTTTGGTTTCCTTGGTTTCAGAAAGGAGACGTTAAGAGTCTGCTGAGTTAATTCCCTGTTTTAGTCTAAAAACGTTGATGCTTTTAGGGGTTATTTTCTGCTGCCAGCTCATGGTTTCTTTCCAGGAAGTGCCTGTTGGGGCGTTTGGGTCCCTGTTGCGCAGCGCAGAAGCTCCTCGGAGCGGATCCGCTGCGCAAACATGCGCTGTTTGTTTGTTTGTTTGTTTGTCTGCGGCCTCCTGCTGTAAACCGACAGGCTGAGAGGACTGATCGATAGCTTTTACATTAACAGCGCGCATTAACAGAGGCTGGAGGGATTTCCGCCTCAGTGGTTTATGTGGGAAGCAGAAGCAAAGCCGGACCGAGTTCAGCTCTTCTCTTCTGCCCACATAAACATGCTGCTGCTCTTATCAATAAAAGAGGCTCTTTGCACAAATCCTTCCCCAGTAAGTTATTAACTATATTATTTATTTGCGTAAAAGTCACGATCCTACGACGGATTTTTTTTTTCCAGAATAAAGTCGCAAAATACCGAGAATAAAGCTGTAATATTATGAGAAAAACTGATGCTAAAGTATAACTTAACATGAAGCTTGACATTCAATTCACTTCAGTTTATTTATACAGCTCCAATTCACATCACATGTCATCTCAGGTCACTTTCCAGTTCACCAGATCATCCAGGCTGATCGATTCAAAGTTTTTTATCTAAGGAAAACCAGCTGATTGCATCAACTCATTGACTCTCAAGCAATCCCTCACACTAAGCATGCTTGTAGCGACAGTGGAGAGGAAAAACTTCCTTTTAACAGGAAGAAACCTCCAGCAGAACCAGGCTCAGTGTGAGCGGCCATCTGCTGAGGCCCACTGGGGTTCAAGGAGACAGAAGCATATGTACAAAAAGATGCAGAGATACAAAAG
>NW_015151704.1:99700-101337 GCF_000732505.1 Cyprinodon variegatus
AACATCGGTATCGATATCGGTTATCGGCTACATGAGTTTTAAAATATCGGCATATCGGATATCGGCCAAAATCCCAATATCGTGCATCCCTAATTTATTTATATATTTCTGCTGCCCTAAATGGGGAACCCTCTAAATGTTATGACTTTATCAGAGGGAATGTGGTATTTCTGCATTAATAAACAGGAAGCGCTTTTACTTCGGTACGTGTTTTTGGGTGTTTTTGCGATTATCCAGGTAGCTTAACTCTGGGTAAATATGAACCAGGAGGTAATTAGACTGTAGACATACATGTGTGATCATTATTATGAAGTCACCTTTCAAATAAGCTGGTTATTGACCAGGATGTGCTGAGGTCACCAGCTAAGATCTTTTTATATGATATATTTGGTTTATTGAGCTTTTCTTGACGCAATGTTCAAGTCTGTCATAAAACGTGATGCCTTTTTTTTTATCCCCCATAGAACAAAAAATACTTGCATCAATATTTGACAAAGGGACGCTGTGGCGCACATTTAATGTCTGCCTGACAATACACAGTGAAACAAAGCTTGGTCTCCCGTACGAGGGGAAAAAGGAAATTAGTCCAGATTTCTTAATGCTTATACATTTTTATGATTTAAGTTCAAGTATAAAACAAATTTTCTCCTGGATAAAAACAGTGTTGGTTATGTATCGGTTGGTAATGATCACTTTACTGCTCTGCTCACTCAGCTATATTTAAATGATTAAGTCTGTTACTTTGGGGCCTGTAAAGCCGCAGGACTCGGTCCTCCTAACAGAATCACACCTTCTAGGTCGAGGATCCACAGTTTCTTTATCTGTTTCCACAAAAACAAATCAGCAAAGATGTAGAATAACTGCACTTAAGATAATTAAAGATTCCCCATCTAATTATTTTCTAACAGTCCTGACTCCGATAACTGGGATGACTCAACAATCCTGTTAGCCTCCTGTTCTTATGTCTTTATCCCTAATTTATCTCTATTTTATCCTCTAGGACGTTTTAAACGGGTCAGTGTTTTGTAAATAAAATAATTAACTCACAGTCAGTCACACTTGAAACCTAAATACATTAAAATTACACCAGTTTTCTTATTAAACGTAGAGCTCCTGGTCAATTATTTATTTTAAACTTAATTCTGAAATCAGCTGATTTAAATATTGTTGCAAGATTTTTTTTTTATTTTTTTTATGTACAATAATTTTTCAGTTAGCTTCAGTCCCAGATAAAAGGAGGTTTCCCTCCTGAGCTTTGGATTCTTATGTTTCTAAAAATTGGATTTATTCAAAGCTCCTCTGTGTTGGATTGTCTGTCTGAAAGTGTTTCGTGTAAAAAGAAAAACCCAGGAGAGGCTGAGGAGTGAGGATGGAGATTTATCACTCTCATCAAATTAGATCCAGTTTCTGTAAATGCTTCACCTTCAGAGGAGCGCTTTTTGCCTCTTTTTCTAGAATGTTCTTGTGGGAAGATTTTTTTTTAAAGCTTTGTGAATAAGATTTTTTTTTTAACTAAAATGTTTTGGGTCTTTGTGGAAAAAAATTGTCCTTTACAATTTGTGATCCCTTACAGCTTTTCACGCAATTTATCAAATGATTAATTTATGTGAACTTAATCTTATCGATGAACTAATGAA
>NW_015151704.1:101797-105873 GCF_000732505.1 Cyprinodon variegatus
TTGTGGGACAATAAAGGGATTTTCTATTGTATTCTATGTATATATATTAGAATGGTTATTATACAGGTTTAATAATGACAGATAATAGCAGGTAAAATATTCGCAGATTATATACCGCTATAGTTGAGAAGGTTGTTGTTTTTTAGCAGCTGTATTAAAAACTGATTGAATAAAAAACATTTTTTTTTTACAAATTTTTATGTTTATTTAGAAGATATATCAAAAGATTAACCTATTGCATAGCTGAATAAGAAAAAATGAATAAAAAATGCTTTCCACTGTACAGAAATATAAATTACCATTAAAGACAGGGTATGTCGCTCTGACATACTGTCAGGATGTTTGCCTCTTTGTGGCAGTAAAGTTGATGCTAACTGTTTTTTAGCTCTCTGTATTTACTGTTCTCTAAATATCAGTTCTGGGAGAGACTGTGCTTTTAAATAGGTTGTAGTTACTTAAAGAGGAACGGTAAAACTTGGCTCTATGAAGCGTTTTCTTCCTCGCTGCAGCTAGTACGGTTAGCATCTTCATGCTAACAGCTGTTTTCTTAAAGTTTTAAGCATTGGTTAAGTGAAGTCATCAATAAATAACTTCAACAGTCATGAATGTGTTCGGTCAGCAGCTCTCATATACTTAATAATGATTAATGTTAAATTAGGAACTCCTATAGCTAAGCTAACGTTAGCTTCACTGTTTATATTAAGAAAAGGGAGGTTTAAATAAACTCTTGTTCATACTTCAACACATACATTTACTTTCACAATCAGTTTGCATCTACTGATAAGAATGTTTCCTTTAGTGTCCAGCTTTATGTTTATAAAATTGTCAGTTGTATTAAGATGGCTGTTTGATATTAGTCAGAATTTAACTCGTAAAGCGATTAGGCTAAAGATGCTCTGCTAACCAGGAAGAATGCAGTACTATCTATAGAGAGATTTCCTGAAATGTAGCTCATCACAGCTATTTTTACTTTTAGTTGGTTCCTTGTGACATATTAGTGGCCGAAAAATATTGAATCTGAACAAATGAAAAACCTTTTAGTTGTGTGTTTTAGATAATTCTGCTCATCTCAGTTTTTATCATGCATCATAATTATAAATATATATATATATATATATAAATTTAATTATTTTTTCTAAATAACTAAATAACAAATTTCTAAATAATGATCATCATAAAATGAAATGGCCTCCATTTGTTTATAAGGTATCCTGGACAGATGAAGTGCATTGCGTAGCCTCCAGCTGCCTGTATTAAAATCTGTATCGATATAAAAAAAATTTAGTTAAATTTTTATATTCAGATTAAATTACAACTCCTAAAATACATTTATAAATCTTGATCATTCTCATGATTATCCTGAAGCAGCCTCACCAAAAATACATATTTTATTGTCATTAAACGTATACATGAATGAAAAATAGGTTATCGTGGCCAGCATAAAAATAATCTGTCCTTTAATAAAATGATAGTGAAACCTAATAGGAATATATTTTCACAATCAAAAACTTATTTTCTATTCATGTGTACATAATTACAACTATGCTTTCTGTGTTAAATAAGCGGTTATTATTTTGATGGCATGATTTTTTATGTAAGTTTTTATTTAACTTTTTCACATTGGGATAATTTTCCTTTGTAGAAATTGTACAATAAAAATTACATCGACAGTCTAAATGTTACTCTTCAGTGCATCTTTATAGCAGCACACCCCTGCTGAAAGCTAAGTAACTTCAGGGTATAATGGTGTCTGGAAACATAGCTGAGTTTTGTTTTATGCTCTAAATACTGAAGCCAACAGCAAGGAATCAGAGTAATGCTAACAGAAATGGGAATGTTTGAAAGTTTTGTTTACATCTAACATCTGTAATGAGATGCTTGCGTCCTGAGTGGGCGTCTGCAGATCCACCTCAGCGGCGTCTGACAGCTGCTGAGGAATGGTTGCTATCTTCTCCCTGCAGCCCAGTGCGGATCGAGTAGATAAACCCCAGGATCTGCAGAGGGGGGGGAGACAAACGAGCTGACAGATAATTTTCCGTTAACTTGTTTCCGTGGTTACTTGCTGAGTTTCACTTGAAAATGCACCAGCTGGTCCAGCAAGTTTAACCTCTGGTACTTAATCACTTCCCACGCCCACTGCTTGGATATCGACTGAGGAAGGGGGGGACTGTGCAGTAAAATAAGCTGAAATAAAACCAGTGACTGCAGCTTCTTGTGAAAATGTGACGTAGAGAAGTAGCAGGAGGCGGTGTGGCTCAGAGGGTTTGCTCTGTAATGTAATTCTCTGCAATAATTTGATTTCCTTAAGTTGAGTGTTTTCAGGTTTGCAGACGGTACATGTCTGGACATGTACAGGGACATAGTCAGAGCTGCTCTTAGTCGGCCTTTTTTATCTGGATGCTGGCATCTGGGAGAACATTTTAGTCCTGGATTTTCCATCTGCAGTCGACTTCTGTTAAAGTTAAACAAAGGAAAAATAGAAACAAAACATCTTTACAGAAATAATAAAAGTAATTAGGACTAAGAAAAGCTTTCAAAACATGTAACCTTAACAGCTTTCAGAGCCTCACATTGTTTTAATCCTTTTGTTTGGATCATAACTGAACGGCCTCCAAACCAGAAACGGTTTTAGTGCCCTACTAGTGAATGAAAGTTAATGTATGTTTTGTTTTTATAAAACACCAAATTATCCCTAAAATTATTTTCTCACCACCTGCCAGGAGAGTCCAAAGATTTTAACATATTAAGCTGAACTCAGAAACTATTTTAGCTTAGAGCAAATGATGCATACGATGAGTTTTGGATAAGCCTCCCTACGGAGGGTCGGAAATGCCTCATAGTTAATGTTTTTTTTTTTATAGAGTTGGTGATAAATGGAAAATAAATAAATTTTATCCAACGATATGGTCTGCTACTATTCTCTGAGCCTTTCTCCTTGTTCCGTATTTGTAGATGCGGGTCAGAGGCTCCTGGGGTTTCCCTTCAATTCAACCAGACATTCTCTCAACTTTAGCCCCTTTTTCCACTAAAAGTTCCAGGCTTTAAATTCCCCGACTAATTCGTCATGTTTGTTTTTCCTTTACTCTGAAATTCCCTGGGACAATCATGCCAAAAAATGTAAACAACACCACATGTTGGAGCACCATCATGAACATAGCGTAACACAATGGCCGTTTCTCAATTCACAAGAACGCCAGTACGGACTCGTGTTCTCCCCAAGTATGTTCTTGAGAAGAACACAGGAAAATATGGACTCTGGGAGAACGGGAGCACACAGCTTAAATATGGGTCAGTTGGAACAGAAGCGCACTGATGACATCACCAAACGCTCAGCTCGTCTGGAGCTGCATTTCACCTCCTGTTATTAATAGTCTCTAGATAATAATAAATACTTTATTAAGGGAATAATAATGAACACAGTCAGATAAACACAAATCAAATGAAAACTTTGCCAAATAAATCGCCATCAGAGCCAGCAATCCTTCACACACGGCTATGCTGAGAGAGGGTTGCTGCAGACGGGCTAATTTTAGCCCCGGCTGCGTTAGCCTCAGAGATCCACTGGTTGCCGCGGTCTTTTCAACTTCGGATTTTTTTTAAATTACGCATTAAATCAATAAATGGGTCATGTAGTGACGCTTAAAGTATAATATTCTCACCTCAAATGATCTTAAAACGTACTTTTATTGAACAACGGCAACAGAAAAGAGAACTTTTAACTTGATACTCTGAGCTCTGTGAGCGCTAACATGGAAGCTGCTGCTGCTGCAGTGCATGCTGGGTAAAGAGGGAGGGGCGAGAACAACATCCAGGGACTTTGTCCGTTCTTCGGTTTTTTATTCTCTTGTGAATCGGAACAGTGCTAGGCCTGAGGATGATGACGTTTCACGAGTACATGAGAACGCACAAGTACACATACTGAGAAACGGCCATTGTTGGGGCGCACACACGGTTACGGTATGAAATGTCTCTCCTCCTGCTACCTGATATAATAAAAAACATGTAAGAACAGGCCATTTAGTCCGACTACAGTCCATGTCTGAGAGCTCTTCTTGTCTAACGGCCTCCAGCATGGA
>NW_015151704.1:109158-115763 GCF_000732505.1 Cyprinodon variegatus
TACAGAAATGGGACACATAACTGAGAGTGCGCCTTTTAGTCCGGTGCGCCTTATGGTCGTGAAAATACGGTATCAGAGAAACTGTTGGATTCTTGTTTAAAAATATGCAGCTTTTCTCCCATCCTGAATGTTGAGTCTCTCTAATGTTTAACAACTGCATCCATTAGCATTACATAAAACCAGTTGGACCCATAATGGCGTTACGTCACTCCTGAATTCCCTCAGCTCTGCTGACTCAACCCTAACTGGGTGTGACCAGCAGCTTAACCTGAATCTCACTCTGCTTTTTGTCTTTGCCAGTTTTTACAGTTCTGCTAGAAGACCAAGGAAGCCGAAGTCCAGCAAAACCTTTACAGAGCTGTAGGTAGAATTAATGGAACCACTTTTAGCAACTCTTTACTCTCTGCTACTTTACACATAAAGGTTTCCAGCATTGACAAACTGTTTACTGTTTCTATTCATAGAAGTTTGTAAGACCTACCAGGCGACGATGGAAAACCAGTTACAGAAGCTCGTAGCGGAGAAGAAGGACATGGTGGAGACCGTGATGGAAGTGTTCGAACAGGGAGCCGAAGTGGTGGCCAGCATCGCCGGGGACCTCTTCCCCGTGTTTTCTATCGCCGCTCCGATTGTCAAGCTGGCTCTGGACAATGTGGAAAGCAAAGAGGCCGCCTTCATGAAGGAGCAGTTCCAGAAGGTCCGTGACCGCCTGGAGGTGGTCTCCGAGGAGCTCCAGCGGATCAACGACGAGATCAAGAGGAGCGGAGTGGATGCCGCGTATTTCTCCGTGGAAGAAAACATCACCAACCAGTTCAGGAAGTACATGGACATCCTTAACGCCAAGCCTAAGTTCAGGGAGGTGAAGAAGAAGCTTTTCCTGGAACATTTTGCCAAAACCGGTGGAGACAAAAACCTGAACACCCTCTACAACGCCGTGATCGGAGACACTTTTTCTGGAGAGCCTATCCTGGAGATCATCCTGAACTACGAGGAGAAAAGCCGTCGCCCAATGGAGGACTTTTGCGCTCGGCTGAAGAAGCTCTTCTGCGTCGGGCTCATTGCGCTTTTAGGGCACGCTGCTCTCAAAGGGTACGACGAAGACGAGGCTCTGCTCAAAGAGTGGGGGGAAAAGATGAACACCGTCCAAGCTAAAATGAACGCCATTATTGAAGACTGCATCGTCAGCTTCCCTAAGCAAGCCGAACTGGATTCCCGACGACTGGTGAGGGACGAGGGGGGGCTAACCAACCAGGAGCTAGCTGACGCTATCATCGAGAAGTTAAGGAAGAAGTATGACTGGGTGAGTTGGTCTGTGCGCGTCTTCAGGTCTCCCTCAGGCCTGTTTGCCAGCAAGAAGGTAAACGACTGCCCGACCGGGAAGAGTCGCTTCCGAGTTCCCACATCCGACGAGAAACGTAACGTCTGGGTGTCGTACAGCTCCTCGCCTGAGCCCGTGGATAAGAATCGCATCCAACAGCTGATCCAGAGTCAGAAGAAACTGGACGTGGTTTCCGTAGCCGAGTCACTGTTCGCGAACTTGCCCGGCGACTGTGTTGTCCACAGCGTGAAAAGCAGCAAAGATCTGGCCTGCTCCTGGAGCTTCAAGGATGAACTTCATTACTGGGAGGAGCACAAGAACTTTTATCTCTGTGTTCATTCAGCTTAAAGCTTGAAATAAAAAAAAAAAAAGAAAATCATTGATGTATTTTTCCTGTTTGCACATAGTAAAGCAATCTGCTGCCGCCACTTTCCTCTGGCTTTACCCGTGAGATATTTCACTTTCTGTGCCTTAAAATGTTTGGATGAAGGTTGAGTAAGTGTCTTCTGTGCTGCTGGGATCAAACTGAGATTTTCTCATGAGGACATCAAGCTAACAACTGCTCAGATTAAGGCCATTCAGGAAGGACCTTTAGACATCATCGCCTGGTTCACAAGGCAGACGCCAAGATGCCCATTTTGGTTTCAATCTTCCCTCTCTGACAAACTTTGATTATTAAGATGGCCCCTAAGATAATTATATGAGGTATTCATGCTTTGTGTGGTGTGTTCGGAATGATCTGGGCTCTTTATAAAGACGTCGGCTCGGCTTCGACCCTAAACCAAGAATATCCTGGGCTAAGTGTTTGTGGGGCTTTCTGAGGGCAGACAAGAACACAATCTGCTGAATATGACATGCAGCCAATCCAAAAAGGGTTCTTTTAAACGTAGGCTTTCCCTCGAGAGAATTTTTCCTGCAGGTTTTAAAGGTTTACCTGCTTCTGCAAAGCTGATTTTCATTGATTGCTGATTAACAAGCTTTTGCTGAACTGCAGTCATCAGAATCAGCTGTGCTAAAGCTGGGAAACATGTAAAACCTGTAGGACAGCGGCACTCCATGATGCCTTTTTTTAAAGTAAAATAAAAAACTTACCAGTTTAGAGAGAGTACTGCCTTTCCTTCTCTATTAAAATTCCTCCACAAAGAACCTCGATCACTTCTTCGTCCTCGACGGCCATGTTTTATTCCAAATTCATGTTTGATCTGGAGAGGTTTTAACATCTGAATGATCTGAAGATAAGTATCTATCGAAGTGCGCTGTACAAGCCGTGTGGCTGTACACCTCACCGTAGGACCAGACATGTTTAATATACGGGTTTTTATCCTCATTTTTGGCTGTCTTAGGTTTTGAAAATTACCCGACTGATTATAAATGTTGCCTTGGGAAGCATGCATGACACAAACAGATGCCGTTTCTCAATATGCGTTCTTGAGCGTTCTCGTGTGCTCGTGACACATCATCAGCCTCAGCCCAAGTACTGTTCCAATTCTCAAGAACGCCAGATCGAGAACGCATCAAATCCCCGGATGTTGTTCTCACCCCGCCCTCTTTATCAAGCATGCATCAGAGCAGACTTGTGCGTTGAAATCGTTTGAGGCGATAACATTATACATTTAAGCCTCCCTGTGTGGCCTGTTTACAGAGNCTAGGCCTGAGGATGATGACGTTTCACGAGTACATGAGAACGCACAAGTACACATACTGAGAAACGGCCATTGTTGGGGCGCACACACGGTTACAGTATGAAATGTCTCTCCTCCTGCTACCTGATATAATAAAAAACATGTAAGAACAGGACATTTAGTCCAACTACAGTCCATGTCTGAGAGCTCTTCTTGTCTAACGGCCTCCAGCATGGACACCGTCGAGCCTTTTCTGGCTCCAGTGACAGTTCATGCTTGCCTCTGTCACAGCGTTGCATCCGGCTGGTCATTCCAGTGGTTTGTCTGGCGGTCTGATCCACTACAATAGTTGTGGTCATTCAGCCTCTTGTAGTCCTGCTTCATTTTCTTCAGCTTGTCCCGCACCTGCTTTGTGGTGTGCAGAGCCTTTATTTTGGCCAGTCTGAATGCAATCGGGGCGTAGATGCTGTTATTGCGCATCACCGACTTAAAAAGTCCCCTATAATTCCTTTTTAATTATCTAAAATATTCTTTCTGTCATGGTTTGTGGACATTAAGATCTAAAAAGAAGCGTCATCTTCTGGTCAGACCCTTTAATGCAGTGAAAGGGTGGAGTCAGAGTGAAAATATATTCATGGCCATGAGAAGACCAGTGATTGGAAGTTGGAGGGGATTTTGCTGCTATTCGACTGGCTTTACACTGGGAAGGACCATTTTGAATGGCCGATACTGTACATAACTGCAAAACCTGTGTGTGATGACTTTAACAAAACAAAACACAGATTTAAAGATGGGGGATGGAATGAAAAAGAAGCCAGACAGTCCACCAATCACTGGTCATTGCAACCCCGCCCCCCCAAAAGCCTGATTAAGCAGAGGCCCCCTTGGTTACGCAGTTCAAAGGGAATTTTTCCTCTCCACTGTCGCTACCAGCATGCTTAGTGTGAGGGATTGCTGAAGAGTCAATCAACTGGTTTTCCTTAGATAGAAAACTTTGAATCAATCAAACTGGATGATCTGGTGAACGGTAAAATGCCTTGAGATGACATGTGTTGTGAATTGGCGCTATAGAAATAAACTGAATTGAATTGAGGGACCAAAACCCCATGAAAGGAAAGCACAGATAATGCAGATTAGGCGGGTAATTCTGTATTTTGAGAAGTCACAGACTTTTGAGCAGCTGTGAAAAAGGGGCACTTATTTAACTTGGTTAACTCATGTGACAAAACCACACACAGAGGTCAAAGGTCAAAACATCCTCAATATAAGCAGAATACAAATACACAAGCTCTAAAGTCAATCTACACCAAGGAATCTTAATCTTCTGAGAAGACGCACCTGAGTCTCTGTGAACATTTATTAATAAAAATAAAAGTAGAGAAGCTCAGGCGACTGTCAGTGGCTGAACCCGGATATGTAAAAGTCTCCATTAAAATTTGAATACGGTATTTGGTTTCTACTGAAATCCCTCTGACTATAGAAACACATAATTGTCAGAAAAGACCAATGCAGTGACAGGATTATATTGGTTCTTGCCTGATTATATAATAAAATATCTCTATAGTTCTGCTGCTATAGGCTTAGACTGCTGGAGGACAAAGGGACCCCTATTTCATCATTCTGCTTCATTCTATCTCTATTCTCCCACTCTGCAGAATCTGTTAGTTCACTCTCTAAAGTTGTCCTTTTTCACATAGTAGCTGTGATCTGGTGAACTGTAAAGCGCCTTGAGATGACATGTGTTGTGAATTGGCACTATATAAACTGAATTTAATTCAATTGAAAATAATAAAACCAGAATATTTATTGTTCTGTAATGAACTCCAGAAAACCAGCAACAGATCAGGGTGTTGATGTTAAATTTATCAGAGAAACTGTTGGATTCTTGTTTAAAAATATGCAGCTTTTCTCCCATCCTGAATGTTGAGTCTCTCTAATGTTTAACAACTGCATCCATTAGCATTACATAAAACCAGTTGGACCCATAATGGCGTTACGTCACTCCTGAATTCCCTCAGCTCTGCTGACTCAACCCTAACTGGGTGTGACCAGCAGCTTAACCTGAATCTCACTCTGCTTTTTGTCTTTGCCAGTTTTTACAGTTCTGCTAGAAGACCAAGGAAGCCGAAGTCCAGCAAAACCTTTACAGAGCTGTAGGTAGAATTAATGGAACCACTTTTAGCAACTCTTTACTCTCTGCTACTTTACACATAAAGGTTTCCAGCATTGACAAACTGTTTACTGTTTCTATTCATAGAAGTTTGTAAGACCTACCAGGCGACGATGGAAAACCAGTTACAGAAGCTCGTAGCGGAGAAGAAGGACATGGTGGAGACCGTGATGGAAGTGTTCGAACAGGGAGCCGAAGTGGTGGCCAGCATCGCCGGGGACCTCTTCCCCGTGTTTTCTATCGCCGCTCCGATTGTCAAGCTGGCTCTGGACAATGTGGAAAGCAAAGAGGCCGCCTTCATGAAGGAGCAGTTCCAGAAGGTCCGTGACCGCCTGGAGGTGGTCTCCGAGGAGCTCCAGCGGATCAACGACGAGATCAAGAGGAGCGGAGTGGATGCCGCGTATTTCTCCGTGGAAGAAAACATCACCAACCAGTTCAGGAAGTACATGGACATCCTTAACGCCAAGCCTAAGTTCAGGGAGGTGAAGAAGAAGCTTTTCCTGGAACATTTTGCCAAAACCGGTGGAGACAAAAACCTGAACACCCTCTACAACGCCGTGATCGGAGACACTTTTTCTGGAGAGCCTATCCTGGAGATCATCCTGAACTACGAGGAGAAAAGCCGTCGCCCAATGGAGGACTTTTGCGCTCGGCTGAAGAAGCTCTTCTGCGTCGGGCTCATTGCGCTTTTAGGGCACGCTGCTCTCAAAGGGTACGACGAAGACGAGGCTCTGCTCAAAGAGTGGGGGGAAAAGATGAACACCGTCCAAGCTAAAATGAACGCCATTATTGAAGACTGCATCGTCAGCTTCCCTAAGCAAGCCGAACTGGATTCCCGACGACTGGTGAGGGACGAGGGGGGGCTAACCAACCAGGAGCTAGCTGACGCTATCATCGAGAAGTTAAGGAAGAAGTATGACTGGGTGAGTTGGTCTGTGCGCGTCTTCAGGTCTCCCTCAGGCCTGTTTGCCAGCAAGAAGGTAAACGACTGCCCGACCGGGAAGAGTCGCTTCCGAGTTCCCACATCCGACGAGAAACGTAACGTCTGGGTGTCGTACAGCTCCTCGCCTGAGCCCGTGGATAAGAATCGCATCCAACAGCTGATCCAGAGTCAGAAGAAACTGGACGTGGTTTCCGTAGCCGAGTCACTGTTCGCGAACTTGCCCGGCGACTGTGTTGTCCACAGCGTGAAAAGCAGCAAAGATCTGGCCTGCTCCTGGAGCTTCAAGGATGAACTTCATTACTGGGAGGAGCACAAGAACTTTTATCTCTGTGTTCATTCAGCTTAAAGCTTGAAATAAAAAAAAAAAAAGAAAATCATTGATGTATTTTTCCTGTTTGCACATAGTAAAGCAATCTGCTGCCGCCACTTTCCTCTGGCTTTACCCGTGAGATATTTCACTTTCTGTGCCTTAAAATGTTTGGATGAAGGTTGAGTAAGTGTCTTCTGTGCTGCTGGGATCAAACTGAGATTTTCTCATGAGGACATCAAGCT
>NW_015151704.1:117459-120444 GCF_000732505.1 Cyprinodon variegatus
CTGGACGTTTCTCAATTCACGAGAACGCGAGTACGTCGCGCGTTCTCGTCAAGTCCGATCTTCCTGCGTTCTCGCCAAGAACGGACTTGACGAGAACGCGCGACGTACTCGCGTTCTCGTGAATTGAGAAACGTCCAGAGGTTCCCCCCAGTCCAAGCAACAAGCTGTGCTAACCTCTCATCATAGTAGAGATTTATACGTGGGTGTTCTTCTTTCAACTAGCTTTGTTTATGTAAATAAAACAGTAGAAATTAGTAATTTTCCTCAGTTAACATCTATATCAGGCATCCCCACCTGGGGATGGACCAGGTCGGTCCTGGAGGGCCGCTGTCCTGCAGGTTTTAGAGGTTTGTCTGCTTTAGCACAGCTGATTCTGACGATTACAGTTCAGCAAAAGCCATCTAATCACCTATCAATGCAAATCAGCTGTGCTGGAGCAGAGAAACCTCCAAAACCTGCAGGACAGCGGCCCCCGAGGAACGACTTTGAGGATGCCCAAACTACATGATCTGTTTTATTCAGCAGAAGAATCGATCAGAAAGTAAACGGCTCCAACTACCTCCTCCTGCTCAGCAATGGGACAGCTCCATGCTACTCAACGCTCTGTTTAGCCATTATATTAACATTTTTGTTATAGTTTTGAAAGATAAAATCACCTCTTTTCATAGACTTACTGTTTTCTATTTGCAGTCTTTAGCTTTACTCACCATGATGTCCTAAAAAAAAAAACTTCAGTTCAAATATGAATTTATAGACAATTTCAGAAGGATTGTTTATGTAAACCTCCAGGTTATGATTAATTTAAACATATTTTTCCTCCTTCCTGTTTTTAGAACAAATTCCTGAGAGAAAACCTCTGATATGAGCTTTATAAACATATAAAGCAGAGCTTTGTTAAATTGTAGAGGGATCTAATGTTTCAAGCAGAGTTTATGGTGATTAAGGAGAGAAAATAATTACGGGTTCTTATATCGCTGATAAAGCTAAAGTCAACTTAAATTAGCCGTTTATACCAAAGCGGCAGGAAAAAAACTGACACTTAGATTTTAATTTGGGTTTATTTTTGGCCTTAAGAGGAGAAGCATCACCTCTCGTCTCTCTTCAGTTCACATGAAGCCTTAATCAGCACTGATGACCCTGCTGCAGCTTTTATTACCGTCAGCGTGACGCGATGCAGCTGGAGGCCTTTTCCTGCTAAAACGTCCTGTTTGATTAGTTCGGCTGAATGTAAACTCTGTAGGATTTAGTTGAGCGTTTGATCACACTACGTCTTTACGCTACCGATGAGAATCTTTTTTTCAAATTCAAAGTATCCCATTTAAAATAAACCTTAATGTATTAAAATATCTCTTATTGGTCTGATGTTATGTTGAATTTTATGATTATTAGCTGTAAGAGGGGAAACAGAAATAAAGACATGAATAAATAAAATGTTTTCTACTTGGTGAAATGAATTACTGAAACAATTTAAATTTTAATTTATATTCTTATTGATTGATTATCTAATGAGTCAAATATTTAGATTGGTTGTGGGATTTCCATTTCTCTGTCACCTTTACGTTTCTTCATTTCTACTATAACAAAGTCAATGAAATAAATGTATTTTTGCAAACATCTATTACATTACTATTGTCTTTCCGTATCGGGGGGGTTTTACACTTTTTTATTGCACTGGTTTTCTGTAACAAGTAGAAAATAAATATTTTAAATAAAAGCAACTTGTTTGTAATCATGATTCAGTGATAAGTCACTTTTGCTTTAGTGCTGAAACTATTGATCAGATTTATCAATTATTGAAATAATGGTCATATAATTTTTTATTTGATTAATCGTTAACTGGAGAATAGAGACTGTAAAATATGCTTTTAGCTGACAGAGCGACCCACTTAGAGCAGTAATTGTAAAATAAAATATTCTAAATATTTTAAATTTAAGATGTTTTTGGTCCATCAATATGCTCCATCCAGAACTCTAGAATATAAGTTAGTTTCACCTAGTTGAATTTTGTAAAAAGCATTTTTTTAAGGATGCTTTGGCTATTTGAAGTTTTAGTCGGAAAAAAATGGACAGATCCAACGATTTGCAAAATAAATCGTTATTTTCAGCCCTAATTTGCTCCTTTTTTTAGACGATTAGATTCAACTTTACTGTCGTTACACAGGTACAGGTACAAGGCAATGAAATGCAGTTTAGGTCTAACCAGAAGTGCAATAGCAGCAAGTGCAGGATAAATAATGGTTCCATAAATACAGGACATGGGTTCTACTGTATGAGTATAGAGATGAATACTATTATAAATAATGAATATAATATATAGATCACTAGTGTTAAGAACTAAATTAACAGCTGGATATGTACCGAATATAATATACAGATGGGTTTTACTATAAATTGGATAAATAAAGTTTGGCCAGAAGCTATCTAAATTAAAGTGCAGTGGAAGGTAATTGCATATTAAAGTATGTTATGCAGATGTAAATGTAAACAATTGGTGCTGTGAATCAACAGTCGGCAGTGCGACTTAGTCATGTTTTTACACAAACTTTAGTTTTAGGTTAATTTCTTTCGTAAAAGTCATGTTTCATTGCCAAGTTTCATTTTTTTTTTAATGTTCTTTCATCACTGAATACAGCAAAAGGTGTAGAATTTAATTCAGTTTATAACTTTGAACCAATTCACAACACGCGTCATCTCAAGGCACTTTACAATTCAATTAGATCATACAGTCATTGGTTGAAAGTTTTCTTTGTAAAACCAGTTGACTGCATCGATTAAATGACTTATTATATTATTTATTTGTGTAAAAGTCACGATCCTACGACGGATTATTTTTTTTCCAGAATAAAGTCATAAAATACAGAGAATCCAGTCAGATTGATTCAAAGTTTTTGTTATCTAAGGAAAACCAGCTGATTGCATCGACTCATTGACTCTTCAGCAATCCCTCATACTAAGCATGCTTGTAGCGACAGTGGAGAGGAAAAA
>NW_015151704.1:122420-131511 GCF_000732505.1 Cyprinodon variegatus
TGTTAATGTTCATGGATCCGGCCTTCGAGGCCTCCGCCTCTGACGCTTCCCCAACCATCTCTGCACCAGTTTCTCATGGGGAAACCATGAAGGGTGGGCTCACACAGTGGAGGTGGCTTCGCATCATTCCTTCAATCTGAGCCCGGTCCTGCAAGGAAGAACCGACCACCAAACCTTCGTCGACAAACCACACCAGGGGGAGGACTCCATCAATCATGAGGCCTGGCTAACAGGTGGGGTCACAGAAATCCCTCCCACCACCACCACGATAAGGTGGCAGCTAAAAAAGAGGAAAGTGCTCAGCTTCAGGGGGTGGATGAGATCCGTCCTGAGTACCTTAGAGCAGGGGTCAATAACCTTTTTTGCACCACGGACCGGTTATATGTCAGACAATATTTTCACGGACCGGCCTTTAAAGTGTGGGGGGGAAATACGATAAAATAAAATGATCCGACTGGCATAAAATCAAGTACAAACAGCATGAAAATAAAACTCACCATTGTTAGGTTTATGTTTTATACATCATGTGCATTGTTACTTTAGTAGCCAGATAGAGAGAGCAGAAGGCCTTCCTTCACATTGTGAATGTCACTTTGTGTAAGTAGGTCATCTAAATACGACAGCCTTCTTGTCTTGTAAAGATACACAGGATATGGGCACATCTTGGAGCCGGACTGATAGAGGAGATGAATCTGTAATCTTGGGCATAGAGGCAAGATGCATACAGGTCAGGGCATGGATGGCGTGTCAGTTTCTGATACGGACAGCTAAACATCCACATGATGCAACACTCATAGACTCATGAGCTATAAGAAGGAGAAGATGACCTTGTTCGGGGCTCAATCTTTGCCAGACGCTCGCAGACGTGATTTTTTTGAGCCCACAGCTGTGCAAGCTCCAAGCATTTTCTCTGTCCTGTAACGACCTGATCTGGAATAAACTTTTTACTGACTTACTTTTACTTTTTTACTCCTTTTTTATAGTCCTTTTTTAAATGGTTTTAACCAGTTTGAGTTAAGAGTAGTAAGTAACTTGCTCCCAGGAAAAGAACCGGTGGGGAAGTCCCTTGGCGCAGGTGCTTTTTAGGGGACATAACTTCCACATTTAAAACCATTATGTTGAATTAGTGGGAGCCCTGAGCTTGTTTCTCCGAAATAAGCCAGTCCCATCAAGGCATAATCGGAGACAATGACACGAAGTGTGCTCCTGATGTCCAGTCTGCTCCGTAGCTTTGTTTTGGTCGCTGTAACCACAAAAAATCCCACTTCACAAAGATAGGATGTTATAGATAGGATGAGTCTTGACCTGAATTAACCTGTATCAAGAGGCACAGACTGATGTAATTGGAGAGAATACCTCAATTTTTTTATTTTTTTCAAAATAAAACATCACTCAGACTCTGATCATGGATAAATTATATATATATATATATTTTTTTTTTTTCTGTGTGGCCCAGTACTAAATGACCGACTGACCGGTACTGGTCTGCGGCTCGATGGTTGGGGACCGCTGCCTTAGATCACTGGAGGTCGCGGCTGTCTTGGCTGACATGCCTCTTCAGTATCACATTGAAGTGATACTGAAGATTTGATTTGTCATTTTGTTTACACAAGTGTCAAACGAAAGAAATTGTGTTTGGAACAGCTCTCTGGACAATTTCATCTTTTTCAAAAGTGCAGCCTTGAAAATTGTTAAAATAATCTAAAGAAACACATGCATATGTTTTCTAGCTTACCTTTGATTATTTGTTCCACCAGATACTGTCTGTTTCTAAGAGCAGGAGGCTTTGTGGCGGGAAGGACGCTGTAACATCTCAGCTACAGACGGTTTCACACAACTCTTTGTCCAAAATCCTGAACCATCCCTTGTAAACTGTTCTGTTTTGCCAGATCTTTTGTGTTATTATTTAATGAAACTTAACAACAATATGGACTTTAAGAATCATTATGTTTTTTTCCCCATTATATCTTATAGCTTATTATATCTTAATAATGACGAAAACCATTTGATCCTCACTTAGGCCAAATTTTAAAACTGGATTTCAGTCCTTTTGTTTCCAATTTCCAGCAGCGGCAGATCGTCTACAGCAGGGGTCACCAACGCGGTGCCCGTGGGCACCAAGGTGCCCTCAAGGACCACATGGGGGGCCCTCAGAGTCTTCTAAATAAAGAACAACCCATCAGTGGGCTAAGTTTGAAATTTTATTTTATTCTGTTGCTCTTATTTTTAATCATTTATAGAGATTTCAAATGACAATGTCTAAATAAACTTAGAAATTAACAGAAACAATAAAAATATGTTGATAATGAACAAAGTTTAGGCTAACGCTAACCCTTGCAGCTCATGGGTCAGTAATGATCGCCCTTCCTACGTCTCGGTTCCCTTGAAGTGGCCCTCAGCCTTAAAAAGGTTGGTGACCCCTGGTTTAGAGTTTTTTTTAAACCTAGAAGTTGTCATGGGGAGGAAATAGCTCATGTTTGTACATGGGGAAAATCCCTTTGTCCAAACTGAACACCTTTAATCTGTGGTTGAAATGTCAGCCATAGCCATAGCCCTGCTGTAATATGGATGTTCTGATTGAGAATCTGACCCTTAGGCAAAAATGCCATGAAAAACTTCCCCTATTGTCATCAGAAAAACAGATAAAACATTAACTTTATTGTTTCCACATTAGACAATAACAGCTGTAGATTTCTAATTTAATCTAAAAATGAATGCTGTCCTTCAGTTACATGCTGAGAGAGACGGTCCAGCTCTTACTGAAACTGTTCAGAGATGCTCCTCTGATTTCCTCTGCCAAGTTTTCACTGCCTCCTCAGCAGTTCTTCAAGAAAGGCTTACTTAGACTGAAATGTAAGATACCTATAAATATTGGAAGAACTCTGGGCTAAATTGTTGCAGAGGAAGCACCAATAAAACCCCCCATCGTTTAATTAAAATAAAATATCCCACAAGTAAAGCTTAGCTGACTTAACCCTAACCTCTATACTACTAAAGTACCAGAGTAGAGACAAAAGGAAGTAGTTAAGGTATATTTTACACCTAACTCATTGGTGCTTTATGAGATAATGGATTTATCAAAGCTGATGAAGGAGAATTAGCATCACAGATAAAAGGATATGTTCTATAGTGGACTAGCTAGTACCTAAGAAATACTCTTTTATTAATCTTTGCTGGAAAACACAGCTTTTTAAATGAAATACCATCATGAAGTTTCGTCAAATCAAAGCCAAAGGTTAGATGATTTGCAGGTGGGATTAATTCCGGTTGTTTTGGCTTAATGTGCGATTTAAATATTCATGTGGTTATGATCAGGAAAACGTTAAAAACTAAGTGTAAAAACTGCTGTATTAGTAAATAACAGAGATTCATTTAAAAAACGTGCTCAACTCTAGCAGCAGATTTAGCTTCAGTTACTCATGTGAAGCTATTTAATTTTTCTATTCATCCATCCATCCATTTTCCATCACGCTTATCCCAATCGGGGTCACGAGGGGTGCTGGTACCAGCTGATTGCATCGACTCATTGACTCTTCAGCAATGCCTCACACTGAGCATGCTTGTAGCGACAGTGGAGAGGAAAAACTCGCTTTTAACAGGACGTAACATCCAGCAGAACCAGGCTCAGTGTGAGCGGCCATCTGCTGAGGCCGACTGGGGTTCAAGAAGACAGAAGCAGAGATACAGAGAGAAGCAGTGATACAAAGGAACTTGTCAACCAACTTCACAGGTGGCCCCATCTAGGAAACGCATAGCCAGGTAGACGAGCTCCAAGCCAGCCTACGTCAGAGAATGAAGACAGCACATCCAGTTAGTCACAGCTAGCTGTTAAACTCATGCAGTTGTTAGTTTGGTTATATATTATGTCTAATAGCTGCATGGAAAGTTTCAATTGACTCCCTAAAGACAAAAAAAGGTCCAAAATGTTGTGGAATTTACACAAAGTTACCTATTCTGTTTGTATATTGGTATAAAACAGACTGAGTTAAACAGAGCAAATGCTGCTTAGTGATTCAGCCTGATTCTGCAGAAGGCTGCTGCTAAAGGCCGCTCTCTATCCACGCCCAGGTGGGTATAAGAGGTTGCTGATCCGTGACAGCTGAATAGACGAAGTGATGGTTTTAATCAAGACAGAATTACTTTTCCATGAACATTATTTGGCCAAACAGCCCTGCATTGAGACCGGCCCCATCAGGTGACCTCAGGAACGCAGAAAAACATCTCGTGTCAGCGGAACGATTCGCACTCCTTGCAGGAAGGCACTAAACTACCAACCGTCACCTCAGTGTAACCCTCCATCATTCTAAACCAAATAAGCAATATGTTTTGATTTTAAAAGTTTAAAGTTTAAGTCAGGTGATAAATGTCATATGGTGAGTGGGAGGGGCAAAGATTATCTTATCATCTTAAAGGATTTGGAACAAGTATGTTTGTCTTGTGAAACCTGAATCGGTCTGTTGATTTGACACAAAATAAACAAATCCCTAAACAATGAAAGTTTTATTCTTTGTTCTAATCTTTAAACTACCTTTAAGGGTGTTCTTTTTGTTCATCCAATGCAGCCTCCTTCCAAGTCCTTTTTAAACCGTCAAACACTGATGACTGAGAAGGGATTGGCTTTACCTACCAGTAGGCGTAGCTCAAGGCTTGTCTTTTCATACAGAAGCAATAAAAAAAAAAAATCCTTCATGGATCCAGTCAAAAAATGATCAATTTCAACTTTACTCGTAGTCTTTTTCATTTGAAACTCGCATACAAATGTTTGATTGCTATTTTATGTTTGCATTCTTCTGTTTTATCACTAAGTAAACCAACTATTCAAGAGTTTCCAATGTTATTTAGGACAATTCCTCATGCAGGCATGCCCTTGGAGTCAATGTAAAGTCTTTTTTTTTTTTTACTTTCCTTGGTGACAGGTCAGGGCTGCAGGCAGACCAGACAGACCAACTCTTGTAAACCTCGCCTTTGGAAACTCTTCAGATTGTATGTTTTTATTGAAGGACAATACATGGAGATTTCTGGAAGAAACTACATCTGAAGACAGCATATGTTGCTCTAAAGTTATGTTTAGAGCAACATAAAGCTTATAGTTTAGCGTCTCAGGTTATCCTGAGCTATCTTTGTTAGTGCTGCTAAAGGCTTAGACTGCTGGAGGACAAAGGGAACCCTTTTCCTCACTCTGCTTCATACTACAGCTATTGTTCAAGTTCTCTGGTTTATCTCATCATAGTAGCTTCGTCTGCCCTTGCGCTCTGTTTAACTGTGACACAATCCTAAAGAGAGTAATCAGCTGGGCTGCTGCCATCAACATCTTACATTATAGATGATAGATTTCTGCACGTTTTTAAGTGCTAGGTCCCGTTTCTCTTTTAAACAAATCTATAGGCTCAGGTTTTAATGTGACCAACTGTATGTGTTCTCTTTTATCCTTTTTTGATATGAAAACCTTTTTAGAGTTTATCCTCTTGTTCTTTTCCTAGACTGATCCAGTCATGGAACTAGTAGAACCTTGATCAAATCTACTTTCAGAATCAAAACCAAATATGAAAAAGCTAATTTTAGTTCTTATGATCCACTAATCTACAATAAAGTCAGAAAAAAAAGGTCCAGAAACAGTATGTTGATTTTAATCCAGATTAAAAACATGTTTGCTTAGAGTGGCTTTTGGCTAACCTATCTAAAAATTAATAAAGTAATAGAGAATCAGCCGTTCCAACTGTTGCATTTATGAATTCTCCCAAGTGGTTCCAGGCTTTTGGGGGTTTATCAAGAGGGCGGAAAGCAAGTTGGATTTTGACCGGTTTCTCAGAAGCATCACGCTAACCAGTTAGCATCTTAGTGCTAGTAGGTTCCCAATGGGAAATTCCATTGGGACCAAGTAGCACTAAGTTGCTAACCAGTTAGCATCTTAGTGCTAGTAGGTTCCCAATGGGAAATTCCATTGGGACCACGTAGCACTAAATTGGTGACTTAGAAACGACGCTGTCAAGGAACGCTATGGACAGCGGAAACATGCAAGAGGAGGAGAGTTTAGTGTCGGAGGTCGTGGATGAGTATCCTCCGTCATCCATTTTTTATTTAGAGGAGGAAAGCGGGGACGAAGATGTTGTGGAAGAGGACGCCAGGGCGGCAGAAGCTTGGTTTGGTGTAGAAGGCTTCCAGCCGTACATGTTTGAGCCCTTGCCTCGCAACGCTGCCAGTTCTGTTAGCTCTACGCCTGCTGAAGACACAGACGTCCATCCCCGTGAACACTGGGACGGAACTCAATGGGAAAGGAAAGGATTCTGATTTCAACCGTTGCGTATATTAGCTGCGACATATGAATCAAGATGATATGACCGAAAACATTTGATTGACAGATGATTGTTGGTATATGATTGGCCGAATTTAGGTGTTAAAGCTGACGTAGAACTAACTGGCCAACAGAAGATAACGAATAAAATACAGATTTTAAGACAGGATTCTATTAAAGATAGAAATTTTCTAACTTTTGGGACAATATGGCCTCATAAAGAGTACATTTATATACACGTTTAAGCCAGAATGATTTGACATTTAAATATGATTTCCCTACGACTTTAAATGTTAAGTTTTCAGTTTAACTCTCCTTTCCTTTTATTATCATACATGTTTTACAACTGTCATATAGTTTTAGGTATCCATTTTATTTTCTTAAATTAATGATGTTGTTTATCATCATTATCTTATAGAACTCCATGCTATAGTAGAACCTAATTCCCTCCCAGAGTTGGTCTGCAGGGACCGGATGCAGACACCATCCTGGATGAACCTTTTTCCCTTTGCTCCATTACTCTCAACAGTGAAAATGGATCAACTTTACTGACCGCAATCCATGTTCTGACTGTCTAACGATCCTTCCCAACACCTCAGAGTCCAGAGCTGATGAGGTTTTCACCTCTTAGATGATAACATCCGCATATCATTCACACATTTTCCCATGAGGCAAAAACTCTCAGTTATTTCAGACTCAAGGTTTTCATTTGAAAGATCCTCTGATGGAAAATGCTTTAAACTCCGGCATCACGTGTTCCTGCCAAGCTGCTAAAGCTTTTCTGTTTCTCCCTACATACCAAAGTCTGGGCAAGACTCAACAAGAGATTATGACATTTTTCAGCCGGCTTTTTTACAAAGGAAAGTCTCTTCAGTTGAGGCTCATTGTTTGTTACAATTTCAGAACCAAACAGACTGAGACGGGTCTAACCTGAACAACACAATAGGTGTAATTACAGTCCATTGTAAAAATGTTTTTCCCTTGAACTTCTTCAATCTAAGCCTCATCAAAACCACACATTACATTTTATCTGAGGGAAGGAAATTATTGTGGCGTGAAAGAGAAGGTTAACATTTATTTAGCTCAACCTTCAGTCAGCCTGGATGGAGAACACCTGGAAAAAAAGGAAAGCTTCAAATTGCCAAAGTTTCCTACTTGGATTTAAATCTAATCTTCTCTAACACATCACTATGCACTTATCTAAACCAGGGTTCTCTAATTCCAGTCCTAAATATAAATTTTTCCCTGCATCCACTCTCCTCCCCAACATGTTGTCAAGTTCTCCAAAGTCCTGCTGATGACCTGTTTATTTGAATCTAGAGGACTCAAATGAAAACCCTGAAATCAGGGGCGGATTTAGGACATTTGGGGCCCTAGGCAAAGACAGGCAGGGGGCCCTCTGAATTGAGAAGACAACACATAAAATAAACCCATTATACAGATAGAGAAATTTTAATAGAATAGACATCCTTTATTGGTTTGACCTTGTGTCCCTCTCTTCTTGTCTCTTTTCGCACTTTTGCGTGTAAACACCCCATATTGCATATTCATTGCAGAAAAAGTACTAAATGGATAAGAGGCGCTATTTAGCACGTTTTAAAAACCAAATCATTTTAGCACGCTGTTGATAGATCAGTTTGTACATTTTTTAGCGTGCGCAGTGAAATAGCTCACGTTTTTATACACGCAAACCTTTGATAGATCCGGCCCATAGTCATTTAAAACATTTCATTGTAACGATCTTGGTTCTGTTGTTTTTCTTTAAGTATTCAGTTTCAAGTTCATCCAGGTTTTTCATTGTTTTCTAGCTTTATTGGTGTCTGGATTCATTTAAGTTGCTTAGGTTTTTCTGTCTGTCCTCTGCTGCCCCCTTGTGTTCGTTTCCCTTGGCTTCCTCATCAGCTCTAGTCACACCTGCTCCTTATCAGCTCATTAGCTCTACCTTTGTTCAGTCAGCCATAAATACACTCCCTCTGCAGTCCCTCTTTGCCGGTTCCTCGTCTTACCTCTTCTCATCCTGGCTCCTTGATGGTTTCCTCCTGATGTCTCCATGGTTCTGGTTTGTTTTTGATTTTTATGTCGGATTTTTTGGATACCTGTTTTTGTTTAACATTTTTAAGTTGGATTTTTGGATTCATGTTTTTGCTGCTTGATCTCCATTAAACCTTTTAAGCACTCACCCCTGCCTGTCAGCCTCTGCATTTGGGTCCTCATAAAAACCTCCAAACAAATGACATTCATAAAACCTTAAAGAAAATCTTGAAACTAAAACCACATTAGAAAGACCTTATTTTTAAACTCCCGACCATAACAAATTTCCAGGCGTGAGTAAAATTGGTCATATGAGGTAATGAATGGGTGATGGAGAGGAAATCCTGCAGGGATTAAAGGCATTAACGCCTTCAGCAGTAAAACATTACATTTCCTCACAATGAAACAACAGCAACACACAAATGTTTATATAAATAGTCATGATAAAAACTTCCTCCACCGCTGCAGGGTTTAGAAGGAGAAGCAGCAGTTGGTTACTGATCACTATGAGAGCCTCTATGAAGGTTTGTGATGCTGGAGTATCCACTGCCAGGGTGGACAGACAACAGCAATAACCAGAGAGAAGCAACTGTTGCTATCAATCAGTCTGGGAGATTGATGATTAAAGCTTCATTCTGCAAAGAAAAATATTTTTTTTGTTGAGGAAAACATTTAGGGGAGCTGATAAAATCCATCTAAACACTTCTGGATTAGGAAACTCCAATAATCCCTGATCATTTGTTAGGGATTATCACTTCCTTGTCATCC
>NW_015151704.1:132360-133096 GCF_000732505.1 Cyprinodon variegatus
GCTGCCTCGGACACGCTGGGAGCTTCCATCATCAGTCCGCCAGTTACCATGGTGCTGTTTAGGACAGCTCTGTAAATGTAATTAAATAAGCTTAGCTTTGTCCGTTTGCTAAAGTTAAGCCCTAACTCCCTCATGTTGCTGCATTCATGTCGTGTCGCCTGGATTACTGTAACTCCTTCTGTTTTTGGGCTCCATCAGGCCTTCAATTCACGCCTGCAGTCGGTTCAAAACGCCGCAGCTCGTTGCTAACAGACACAGACGTTTGAGCACGATTCCTGCATCCGCTTCTAACTGGTTTCCAGTAACCTACTGGGTTTGCTAAAGATTTTATTGATGTTTTTTTTGTTTTTTTAATGGGTTAGCTCCCTTTTTTTATTTCCAAGCTTCTGTCTAGTTTGATCAATGAGATCAAGCTAATCCACCACCTTTGGCTTTGCTGAAGATGCTTGGCTGAAACTAGAGAGGACTGAGGATTAAGTCTGGAACAATCTTTCCTTGAATATTAGAACAGCCCGCTCTGTTTGCATTTTTAAGTCTTTGTTAAACATCCACCTGTTTGCTTTGGTGTTTAACTGACGCTGAGCATTTTTCTTCATAACTTCAGTTATTTTTTATTGACATTTCCTGTTGTGCATGTTTTACTTCCTGTACTTATATTCTTCATTGTGTGGAGAGGTTTGGACAGAGGGATCTACATTAAATGTCTCATATAGCTAACATTGACCACCTCAGAAAC
>NW_015151704.1:134275-135435 GCF_000732505.1 Cyprinodon variegatus
TGAGATATCAAAAAAGTACTCCAGAGTGTTGTTCAGCATGGGGGTGAGTAGAAAATGAAGGCTAATCATGTTTTGGGTGTACTATTCCTTTAACTTTAAAGCACGGTAGTGGAAGTGGGGTGATTTGGGCCTAAATATTCAGCCCATTGTTGTGTCTCAGTGCTCATACAGGTTATGTAGCTTTATTAAATCTCACTTATGGGGATTAAATTGACATAAAAACACAGACATACCTGTGGCTGGCTTTGAGCTGCTGTTTGTAAATGTATTGTGCAACAAGGATTAAATGTGAGGCACCTGCTGTAATGTTAATCAGAGTAGAATATTTGATCAGAACAGAAAATATTCCACTGGTTCTATAAGGATTTACAGCCCATCATTTTCCAATGATGAGTTTGAGTTCTGGGGAAAAGTGAAATAATATCAGACCAGCCTGAACTAAGGTCACAGATTGCTGGTGTCACTACTGGCCTCTGTAGGAAACTCTGGCTTCCAGGAGTTTTAAGTGTTAATGCATAAAAAAACATATATAGATGAAAGTTATTTAAAAATATAAATACTGAAGGTTATTGTGGTTTGAATCTTAACCCCTAGAACCCGACGGACCCACCAGTGGGTCCAGCTGCCACGTGACCTCGGCTCGCTCTGTAAACAAAGGCTCCACGTGGCTTTAATTTTATTTTTTTTTCTTTATCCGCTAAAAGAGGCTTTAATCTTTCAAAAACTATTCTGCATAAAGGGTTTGCCCAAAATGTTAAGATTTTAGAGCTATTTAAAAACAGCTGATGAGATATAAAGTTGTAGTTTGTGGTAGTGTAGTTGTGTAGTTTTTTAAAATTTTTTAACTTTGTTTTTTTTTTTTCAAAATTGTTTATTTGTTCTTGGAAATTACTTCAAAAAGTATTTTTGACTGTTTCACCTTGTTTCAATAAAAGTTTTCTATTTGGAGTCAAAAAAAGAGCTTTCAGTTCATCATTATTATACATATTATACTGTGTACAATGGTACATTTTGCATATAAATGGAGTAAATGTCATGACCAATGGTTATATTATATGTAGAAAGTGTCATTAGATGGTAATAAGCTATTTAATTTTAACAAACCCCCAGTATAGATGTAAAAAACACATTTGGCACAGTTTGGTGACATTTTTGGATAA
>NW_015151704.1:136221-139801 GCF_000732505.1 Cyprinodon variegatus
TTTGTGTGTTTTTGTCAGGCAGAAATTTATTTATACCCCCTGAGGGTGTAAGAGATTAAAAGCACTTTTAACCATTTATATGAATCTCTCTTTTTTTCCTTTTTTAAGGATGATTATAAACAGTTAATGCAGCTAATAAATTATATAAATACCAAAATAAACTAAATATAGTCGATTTAAAACCCTGAAAGAATCTGTAAAAATATTTTCAAATTATTAAATAATTGTCACTGAGGATGAATGAAGTGTGCTACCGCCATCTGGTGGCCACTGGTGTAATGACTTTGTGAAAGGATCATTTTTAGGTCAATGTGCCGCACTTGCTGCTTGGTGAAAATTGACTTTATTTAGAAAAAAAAAAAAGAAAATGCATTTAAAAAAAAAAAAATCTTGCTCAAAAAGATGTTGTAATAGTAACTGATCAGGTGATTGAAAACTTTTTACCACTTTTTATAGCTTTTGCAATTTTTCAAATTTAAGCTTTTATTTTTTACTGCAAAGAGGAACAAAAGTCTAGAATTAATTTAAAAAAAAAACAGTAAAATGTTATACACAGTGAAATACACCTAATATAGATTCTACCTGTTTTTTTCCACCTTTATATTATAAAACATGAAAACATGTTGCTCTTTTTAGGGCTCACAGATCTAAAACTTAAAAAAAAAAAAATCTTTATAAAAGCATTTTTTAATGCTGTGAATTTACCTGATGAGCGTCTCCAGCACTAATCTACAGAAGAGGATTAGGGCCACTGAAAAAAAAAAAGTTAACTGATTTTTTAAATTTTATTTCAGTTTAGTATGGAAAAAAAGTCAGAATTCTGAGATTAAAGTCAGAATTTTGAGATTAAAGTCAGAATTCTGAGATTAAAGTTAGAATTCTGAGATTAAAGTCTGAATTTAAAGATTAAAGTCAGAATTATGAGAAAAAAGTCAGAATTCTGAGATTAAAGTCAGAATTCTGACTTTTTTCCCATACTAAACTGAAATAAAATGTAAAAAGCAGTTAACTTTTTGTTTTGTTTTTCAGTGGCCCTAATCCTCTTCTGTACTAATCCACCAGTTTGATTTATCAAATCTGTTCCTCAGGCAGCAGAAACAAACACTGGACTTCCTGTCACTATAACTTCAAATTAAAAGCATAGTTTTCCACCGATGACCAACAGATACAGGATTCCCTGTGATTGTATTTCCTGTATGTACATTGGAGTGTAACAAATTAACCTTTAAATGATATTTGACCTGAGTTTTCACCACCTAACTCCAACACTGGAGTTTGGATAATAACATATTGGGGCTTTAAAAGCTCTGAACCTGAAAAGCATCCAGCAGATCTGTTCTTCATCAAAGTTTGAATGCCTTTCTTTTTAATATTTGCATGTTGAGAAGTCTGGCATTTATAGAGAACAGTGAGTCAGAGCAGGAATTTCCTCATGTAAGGAAAGTAAACACTGATATCGCATCAAATCCAAATATTGAGCCGTTTTTATTCAGCGGAGCAGAAAAACAACACGGATCTAAAATGTGGTTTATGCCAGTAAAGGTCAGTCATCCAGGTCATAGTCATTCCAAGAAAAGAAAATGAAAAACAATCCACGGGTCTTTCTTTTCACGTTTGAAGCGTTTTCCTTCCCATCCAGGAAGCTTTTTCAATTCAAAAGTCAGGAATAGCGTTGAGTTTGAGGTTTTATACAGTAGCACTTTTTGAAACGTCTTTAAACTTGGAAACAAATCCAGTGGATTTTTTATTTATTTTCTTTTTCTTTTTTTGGGGGAATAACTCAAATGTGGGTCTTTCTCCTGCCGGGTGAGAATAGTTGTTCTATCGGCAGCCTTAAATAAATCAAATTTAATTTTACATACAGCTCTTTCTGGTCCTCATTTATAATGGTTTATAGCAGCATTTGTCTGTAAATATGTAAGAGGAAAACCTTTGAAAATATTTCATCCCCGCAAATCCAAAACAGATGCCTACATTTCCATGTTGCTTTTGTTTAATGAATGATGTAAATGAGTAAACTATTACAATTTTTTTTATCAACAGATCAGCAGAATTACAGATTACAATAATACTTGATGGAACAGGTTCAGGAGATGATTGGGACATGAAATCGGGGGCGGATTTAGGAAATTTGGGGCCCTAGGCAAAGACAGGCAGGGGGCCCTATGAATGTAGTTGCCAAAGTCTCCAGTAGCAGAAAAAAGTCGCTAGATTTTTGAAATTAAGGTGCTTGAGGTGCCTGAAAAGTCGCCAAAGTGCGACAACGCTCTTTGCATAATTTTTTTTCCAAATGGTTTGCTGCTGTCCTTTTAGCAAAAGGATTTTTTTTAATCAAAAACATAATTAAAGTGCACAAGTAAGGAATAGCTGTGTTAACCATACATGTTAACAGAGTTTTATGGGGCCCCCAGGAACTTGGGGCCCTAAGCAACTGCCTAGTATTGCCTAATGGTAAATCCCCCCCTGCGTAAAATATACCATTTTTATACCTCTCCATTTTTTTTTAGGACGACTGCCAGTGGCAGACAGTAGTGCTTCCAGAAATGTTTAATAGGGGGGCAGATGCGGCCACTAAAAATCTTGGGGTGGCCACTGAAACTAGAAGCCATAATTTCAGGGTTTTAATCTGCTATTGTGGTAAACCTGCCTGTAGAAATCATAAAAACAGTAAACAACTACTCATATCTTGGTTTATTGTGTGATATTTAATGTTTTGTCGCTGGCTGTGCACAATGGGATGAAATGCTAAACTGATGCTACTACATTGCAGAGGGTGACGCCCTTGTGGCGCCACAGGCGGCAGAGCCAGGAGGCAGGTGGCTGAAAACTGAAAGGCACCAGAACCAATCTAGCTGTTTTAACCCTTTAAAAGCCCGATCCAAGAATAAAAGAAAACAGAAAATTATTTTTTTTTGGTTTGAAGTCCTTATTTGGCCTTTTAACAAAATATGTAAAAAGAAAAAACAGAAATAAATTTTTGATATTAATAATTTATTACTATGCGATAAGTCAAGATTATGTTTTGTGTAGTCTTCTGTTCTCTGTTATCAGGTATATCTGATTGTGTACAATAAGAATTTGAGTTTTTACCATTAAATTATGCAAAAGGTGTCAGATGCAAAACATTTCAGAAAACGTATGTATCAAATATGATACATTTGGCATTATAGGGTTAACAGGTAAAGACTTAGACTTGACTTTATTAATCCCTTGGGATTACTCCATTCAGGAAATTGTATTTCCAGTAGCAGGAAAAATTGCACATACAAGAAAATAGAGGATGTTTAGACACAGTGTATACAATAGAAAAATAAAATTAATTAAATAAGATGTAGGAAGATGTATTGGGGGATGAGGATAGACAAATAAATACAGAGGGCTATAGCAAAAACAATGACTTAAATTAACAGTTATGTAGTGTATTGCACTTGAATGGTTGAGAAAAAAGAGTGTCCAGATTATAAAAACCACAGCGAGTATCTACAACTCCTTCACTTCTGTTCTGTAATAATCCCTCATCTGTAAGTATCTATAAAATTCCTGTTTTTCCAAAGTATATTTGTCTTTTATTTTTGGAAGC
>NW_015151704.1:140249-143353 GCF_000732505.1 Cyprinodon variegatus
TAGTTCACCTTTCAGTCCTACAAAAAAATAAATTAAATAAATTCACAAACAAAAGTCAAAGAAACACTTAAAAATCTTACATTAAAGTTACCCTGCGAATGTTTCTAACCCCTATAAAGATCACTAAGCTGCAGGTATAATGTTGAGGACAATAAATGCTAATTTATTTTTATTGCACAAATTATATAGAAACAATAGACCCTTTTTTAACTATAGCAACAAAACCATTTCATTTTGGATTAACATGGAAAGATGGACCAAACCCACAAAATTACACCTCCAGAATCTATTTCTATATGAAAACATTTTGCATATAACGAAAAAAAATAATTGAATTCTAACTGAATTTGACATATATTTCTAATCTCTGATGAGAAATAAAAAGACATGTGTGAATAGTTAATGGAATTACCCCCAACTATGCAGTAATCTTAAAATGAACTTTCACCTGTATTAAAACGTTTTGCTTTTTTTCTTTTATTTGTTCGTTAGAATTGGACGATTTTTTTTTTCCTTCTCTTCTTTATTATTTATTTATTAAATTATTTAATTGTGTTTAAGTTTGGTGTTTAAATACCTAACTATGGCTCCGTTATGCACATGAATATATATTTATATTTACAGTTATTAAATAAAGTTTAGGGGAAAAAAGGAAAGCGCATGGACAAAAAAGAAAAAAAAAGAAAACGGAACTTTGCTCCAAACAGGAACTGGGTTGGAAACACTTTCGTCCTCCGTGATTTGTGTAGATTAGAATAATCTTCGGTCCAAACAGGTGAGTGATTTTACTAGATTAACTTTCGTTTAACAGGAGGGATTGTTTACTGCCAGGAAAAACCGCTGCTGATGGTTTTAGTTTTGTTTTTGGAAAAAGGTTGAAACACGAGGCGGATGTTTAGTTTTGGTTCTGGAAACGATTAAAAGCGGAAATTAAACCGTTTTTAATCTGTTCAAGTTTAAAACTACAGAATAAAATGATTGTTTTCTACTTTCGGCTACGTTAGATGACCGATGAAATGAAAAATAATAGCAAAAATATAAGCGCTATACAGTTTGTTCGAATGGAGTTGCCATATATTGACGTCATAAGAAGGGGCGGGCCCCCCAGCAGGTCTTATCGGGAAGCAGCCATTAGCATTACCGCGCAGAAGAAGAAGTTGTCACCCTAGCTGTTGTTGATGTCCCAGGTATGTGAAGCTCTGACTTCCACGCCATCTTTTTCCCGGTGTTGTATGAATTTCTGTTCCCCGTGTGTCGGGAGCGCGCATTGAAGCCAGACATTTTAACGGCGTTTCTGATTTATTTCTCGCAACAACAAAAAATAAATAAATAACTCCTATAATCATGTCACTGTTGTAACATCCAGCTGCTGCTGTTTACAAAATTGTAAAATAAACAACTTAATAAACGAGGTCATTTAAAGCTGGTTTGTGTTGTTTTTTTAACGCAACTTCTGTCACTTAAACCTTACAGAAATATAATTCAGTCACCAAACAGTTTTCCATAACCTAGCGAGTATTTATCATTTTTCTTTGCTGATATCAGAGGATGGAAACTATGGAGGACCAACTCTGCCATGTTTAAAAATAAATACAGAAATAAATAAATAAGCATACAATTAATTGCCACCAAAAATACATTAAACAAATAAATGTTAGTAGAAATTAAATTATACAGTAAGACATAAATGTATATAACTCTTTTAATTAGCTTCTTTATTTGCCTTTGTAATATTTACCTTATTTATTATTTCGTCTTTTATAATCTTCAACATTATTTTTTAATTAATTATATTTTTAAGTATTTATTTATGTGCATGTTATAATATTTTTGTCTGTTTTATTCTTCCTTTGTATTTTTTTGTCCCTAGTTATTTCTCCACCGCTATTTATTTCTGCCCTTTTTTTTACATTTCTGCCTCAGTATGCAAATGAGGAGGGGGCGTGTCCTAGAGAGTCAACTTCTGCTCATTGGGTTCATGTCGTTCCTGCTTCGAGCCCGGCCCCCCATTTTAGTTTATAAACCTAAATATAATTGTTAACTAGACTTATTATCTTTTTAACTTTACCTTTAACTTTTCAATTAGCTTTTTGCCTTTTTTCTTGACTTAAGTCTTGACTTAATTTCCAGTAGGTAATCTATCATTCGATGGCTCATCTAATTGGTCAAATGCCAAAATAAGATGCACAGTCATGTAGCAGTATCTTTGCTTAATGGCTGGATATAGATCTTGTGCTTCTAGACCTCACTGAGGGATGGGAGGGGCTCCATTTGTAAGAGATATACAAGCAATCAAAAACGGTTACTTATGTAATTCAACATGTTTTAAATGATGACGCTTATCTAAAATGTTTGTGCCATCTATAGTTTCCAGGAGCAGAAAAGATGTCTGTGACCATGAGCAAGACCGAGGGGGTGACTGTGTTCACCCTGACCTCTGACCCTGATAGCCCCTGGCCTCCTCTGTGTCAGATCCTGAAGAGCCTGTGCTACAGCCCGGTGGGCTGCTCTGTGTCCCAGAAGCTGAGGACAACCCAGAGGACGTCTCTGTCTGTGCTCGGGGTGAGCTGCAACCTTTCCTGCTTCAGATGTTCGGTTCATTTCGTTTTGTCTAAATTTAACAGAGTTTGTAAGAAATGGGATATAGAGTATGAGGTGCCACCAGGGACATAAATCAGAATTAACTTGCATATACACATATTGCATTGAACTCTTTCATATAACATACTGAAAAAAAAGCAGAAACACTAGTGAAAAGCTCTCACATAAACTAGTGAAAACATTTACCTCTCATATAACCTACTAAAAAGCTCTCATACAAAGTAGTGATAACTGTTCATATAAACTGGTGAAAAGCTTTACTTTTCATACTCACTACTAGAAAGCTTTCATACACATTACCAGAAAGCTTTCATACACATTATTAGAAAGCTTTCATACTCACTACTGGAAAGCTTTCATACACACTACTAGAAAGCTTTCATACACATTACCAGAAAGCTTTCATACACACTATTAGAAAGCTTTCATACTCACTACTGGAAAGCTTTCATACACACTACTAGAAAGCTTTCATACTCGCTACTAGAAAGCTTTCATAAACA
>NW_015151704.1:147001-150691 GCF_000732505.1 Cyprinodon variegatus
TAAATATCTACTTTTTTCCTTTTTTATGTCTACAGGCAATTCACATCATGATTGGCCTGCTTAATATTGGCCTCGGCATCATCGTGAGAGTGACATACATTTCTCCTTGGTATCTGGATTCCTATTATCCTGTCTGGATGGGATCTCTGGTGAGCAAACTAATGGATTTCAGATTGTGAGCCTTATCTGCAGTTGGAACATTTTTAATTTTGCTGCTCAATTCCCCACATGAACCAATGAGAGAAGCTGATCTGGGAGCTGGCAGGGAGACAGACACAGCACTGCAGATGCAGAGTGCTATGATCACTCCTCTGAAACCGTTTATTAACCCCTAAATTAACTTAAAATGTCAAAACCTGCCTTTATTTTTCTGGTGCCTGCAGTTTGTAGCACAGACCTGAAAAACACTAACATCTACTTCCAGCTGCCACCAACAGTAGGGGAAAACCCCAAGAGGCGACCGGGCCTGAGGCAGCTGTATGGTGTCTCATTTATTACCAAAGCCAACGAGCAAAATAAACATAATGGCATTTATGTTAAACTACTTCTGCGCATTGTTTATCTACCACCACACAGGAAAATCACACATGAACGAGAAAATGCCGCTCAGAGAGGAGAAAATTGCATCTTTTAATGCACCTTGATTTGCATCAACCATTGACTTTGCATGTAAAACGGCTGCTTCTGCTGCTCAAAGCATGTTTGATTTTAACAAAGCATTAGAGAGAATCTACAGGATGCATGAAAAGAGAAGCATGATGGACTAATGCAGGGGAATGCATCTAACATTCAAAATGCTGTGGAGAGTGGTTTCTTTGTGAATGTGTGACCTTTTGGCAGGACAGAGATTAAAAAGCTCAACGCAGGGAACAAAATGATGTCATTTTGTTCTCACAGCTGTGAGAGCGAGAAAAATCTTTTTCTTTTAGTGGAATTTGGAGAAGCTTGAGGCAGAATTCAGCTTCTATGATTTCATCTGTGGATCAATCTCTCATTGAAGACTATTTACTCCTCAATTCCAGTAATCAACCATTAGGCGCCGTAACGTGTGTTTCTCCTACATGATTTTTAGTTTTATTTTCGATGTAAAGTATTTAGGTTGTTTTTTCCTTTCTATCGTTTTTTCCAGTTCATTGTGTTCGGGATTTTGTGCCTTCTGTCTGAGAAGTATCCGAGTCCATGCCTGGTGAGTGATTAGATGAACACGTTCCTTTCTTCAGCTCTTCTTTGATTTCATTACATAAATACATTATTGGTTGTTTGTACATTAAATGATTCATCATCTTTCAGATCGTCCTCAATGTGATTTTCAACATTGCTGGAGCCGCTATGGCAATTGCTGCCATTGTGCTCTACAGCATATTTGAGGGAGATTTTTACTTCTGGTTTTCCTGTGAGGAGAACGAATACTACGTCGACTACCGGCGACATACAACCACAGCACCAAGTCCAGGCTCTGAATACATCAAGCAAAGATGCCTGGAGAATAGAGCTGTGTACACAGTAAGACAAAACTGTGGGATCAGTGATTTATCTATTTCTATTCTTTATGTACAATTTTAAACGGCTCATAGAATGATTCTATAGGGTATCTGGTCCTTCAGGTTTCTAATAGGGTGTGTAACATTGGTTGGGCTGAAAATGGCATATTAGCTGTTCTATGAGCCCTAATGCAATCCTTGTTAAAAGCCCTAGAATCAAACGACAGGTTTTACTCCATTTATGGTACGATCATGAATATTTAGATGAGCTGTGCTCTGATTGGTTGGTTTACAACGAGCGAAGCTGCTGAGCAAAGACGCATCATAGCAACAAGCACTCACTCACTGAAACATCGAGATTGTTGATATGGTAGGGGGACCAGACGTCCTCTTTTTCCTGGACATGTCCTACTTTTCTAAAACTAAGAAAATGTCCTGGGGGGGTTTTAAAGTCGTCCGGGATATTGGTCGACTACTCTACAGCAGAACCGAGCCATGAGCTCCGGGGCTGGTTTGGGGAACCCCGGCTGGGGCAGGGAGCAACCGAACCCGACCTGGTGACGGTACCTCGGCCCCCAGCCCCACTCCTCCTGCTGGGGACGGGCAGCTCGTAGCTCTCTGCTGAGGTCCGGTCCAGTCAGCGGGCCAGTAGTCGACACTTAATACCCACCCCCCTGGTTTCCCCGATAATTTAAAACATTGTGGTTGCCCAGACAATGGTAATAACATATTGCAGCATACATGTGCCGAACCGTTAGCGTCTGTGTTAGCGTGTCTAATGATCGATGAAGACTGGTCACCTGATTGATGACAAAACTGGAAACAATGGTGGACAAAGTAACTGCAAGACCATGGCATAAACGCATGATATAAAACCATGATATAAAGGCAGATCTGGGTAGGTCTGTGGCTAGCTGTGCTCAGTAGCTAACAGGTTAGCCTCTTTTAGCTCGTCCAGTTAGTCATATTAAGCTACACTATATTTAACTTTGTGTCAACAACAATCATTCATTTTCTCCAAGTAGAGAAATAATTAATGTAATCATGGTACTACAAGTACTTATTTCTATCCTTGACTCACTAAAGAATACTAATACACATCTTTTAAATATTTTTTTTGACCTTCCTGAGACAATTTAACGTTTTTTTTACATTTTCACTTGTCTGACATCATCATTGGGCATGGTCAGAGTAGACGGGCAAAATATGATTAAACCATTTTTATATATTGATGGAACAAATTTCATGCATTCATACATTTTCTATATAAACAAAGTGCTCGGTTGATGGACATTGATAAGAAGCGGGTTAATCCAGAGAACAAACTAATTCCTTTTATAGAGCTGAAGGTATCTGTGTTTGTATTCTGCAGATGCTGATTAGAGGCATAGTTGGCATCCTGATCGTCCTGTCGGTCGTGGAGGTTTGTGTCGCCATCAGCTCTGCTGTGTTGGAGATCAAAGCTCTGAAACGCAGCAGAGAGAAGCAGGAGAAGGTGAAGTATTGATCAACAAGATTCATGTTCAATCTGTATATTTGCAGAGTTAATGATCAGTAAGTGGACTAACTTCTGGATTAGAACTGAAATTAGATTTGGATTTTTCTGAACTTTAAAATAGATAAAAATTAAGTGGTTAACTACAAGAAATTCTTCTTTATGCATTCATCTAAAAAACTTTTTTTTTTGTCTTTCATATTTGTATTGATTTGTATATAGGGCAAGGGTAACAAATTAAAAAGTGAGCGGGGTCCGAATAAGGAAAATTATCAACCAGTAAAAGTCCGGAGATTTTTATCCGTTACTTTAAACATCATTTAACACAGAAATAAAATGGGGTTTTTATGCATTCATGATATATATTGACTTTTTAAATAAAAAAACATAAAAAAAAAATAGAACTTTTTCCCATTTTAAGTGTTTTTGAACAACAATCATTCAACGCTCCGGAGGGCTTTACCGTATTAACAGGAGAAGCGGGGCAAGTGAATTAGACACTGTCGTCGGACAACATGCAGTAATTTATAAATGTTTTAAGGCCCCGTCCACACAAAGTCAAAACGAACACGAAACGCTAATATTTTCCAGAACGTTTGTCTTAAAGACGAAGACGTAAAATAAATGTGATCGTCCACACGAATGCATGAAAACGCTGCAAAATGTATGCCAGGCCTGTAAGTGGCGCTGTGGTGCCAAAGCAAAAATAAGCGA
>NW_015151704.1:150965-152703 GCF_000732505.1 Cyprinodon variegatus
AGACCCCCGAAACGCCGGCTTCGTGTGGATGAGAGGCTGGTTTGGTGAAAAATTTGTGCGTTTAGGCCAGAGTTTGGCTTTGACGGGGCCTAAATCAGGTTGGGTTCGGATTAGCCAGCAGGTGGGAATCAACTATTTAACAGTAGAAGTCATCGTGGGTCATTGTCCATTTAAATTTGCATGTTTTCTACGCCAAAACAAGGCTTTGTTGGTCGACTCTATAAGGCTTTGAACACATTTTGAATTGAATTGAAAAAGCTTCCTGGATGGGAAGTGAAAGGTCTTCAAACTTGGAAATAAAGTCCAGTGGATTGTTTTATTTTTAAATTCTTTTAGAAAAAATGCAAGAAGAAACAAATGTCATCAAATTTGCAAAATACCAACGCCAAATAATTCACTAATAAATAGATCAGGAAAGGAACAGTAAATCTGCCAGACTCATAGAAAAGGGCAAAAAAACGAATAAAATAAAAGCACGGGCTGTGAGAGAAACAAACCTGTCAAGTCTTAAAAAAGGTCAAGAAATCAACGTATTTGAGGCAAAATGTCCTTCCAATTATATCTGCAGCCTGATAATAGAAATAGAAAAGAATCAGAGAGACTGAAGGGCAGATTATACTTCTGCATCCGCAGGAATCAAATGTAGCTTGGGTCTGGAAGCGAACCAGTTTTGCTGGTATGCTTCTGCACCGTCGGTCTGGAATTTCTAGGGACGCACAACAGTTTCCCGCCAAAGAGCAAGGGGGGGCCTATTCGAGAACTAGTGAGAACTTCGACGACTTGTACTCTCGAACCTCTTCGATTATGGAAGAAAAACAGTCTCATTGGAATCCGCCTTTTTTTTAACACCAAATTTTAAACACTGAATTTTTTTACACATTGAATTCCTTACACTCAATTTTTATCTGGTAAAAATTCAGCTGCCAAAGTGTTGACCTTTTGATGATCTCAAGCCAAAGCAATCTACACTCGATAGAGTCGAGCAGCTTCCTCATTCAGCCAGGAACAGCGCTGAGTAGGGCTGAACAATTAATCGCATTTTCAATATAATCGCGATTGAAAAGAATGCAATTTCCAAATCGCGGACGTCTGCAATTTTTGGCTATGTAACAATTAGTGAATCAGACGCGTTCTTTAGGTGTCAGTAAAATGTTTAAAGTGGATTTGCCTCCAAATGGAAGGGAAGACAGTCGCAGCAGTGAGATAATCTAAATTTATTACTTGTTTTAGAGTTTATATATTCATACATAGCACTAAGTACCAGTTAATCAGTTTAATAAATAGACTGGTTTGTTGGTTGCACTTTGGACTTCATGATCAACAAGGATTGATGTCCAAATCAGTTAAAAGCTGTTTTCTTGAATAATATTCTGATTAATAAAAACATTAAAAGTTCTTGATTTAAATAGTCCTTGTTTACAAATGTCTTTATTTAGAGGCCATTTTGTTGCTTGAAAAGTCAAAATTAAATCGCAATTTTGATTGAAATATATCGTAGGCAGAACGCGATCATTAATTAGGACACAGCGTGTCTTTTAGCACCTAATCTGCACAGCGATGAAACAGATTGATTTGTTGTTTGTATATGTTTAAAAAAAGACATGATCAATTAAACTGGGGGAAAAAATTGCATAAAATCGCAATATAAAGAAAAAAAATTGCAATTAGATTATTTTCCAAAATCGTTCAGCCCTAGCGCTGAGTGCAGCCGTTGTGTCACGTGACCAAATGAGCTAAT
>NW_015151704.1:153598-155826 GCF_000732505.1 Cyprinodon variegatus
TGTAATTGTAGCTTTGCAGCACTTAACCGAAACAGCAAATTAAACCAGTTATGAAAACAGTTTATAGTGTCTTTTTTTCTTTTTTTTTTTGGTTCACTTGAATTGACAAAATAAATTCAATAGTCAGGGGAAGATTCAATTCAGTTTATTTCTATAGCACCAATTCACAACACATGGCAAGGCAATCCCTCACACTAAGCATGCATGTAGCCACAGTGGAGAGGAAAAACTCAATTTTAACAGGAAGAAACCTCCAGCAGAACCAGGCTCAGTGTGAGAAGCGATTCTTGTGGGATGGAAGAGGGAAATAGTGACAATGAAGAAGATTGGAAGAGGGTAGCCTCAAAAAATTAGAAAAAGCGAGAAAAAAAACAGATCAGTTGAGGGGGAGTCCAGTTCCGAACATTCAAGTGATGATCAATCCATACATTCCACAGCAAAACAGAATGAATACAAAGTCATATTCAAAGTTGTTAATCAGGGAGACTATTTTGCAAATTGGAATCCGGTTCACTTAACAAAAAACATAAATAAACTTTTTGGAAAATTCGGAGATGCCAGAATCCTGTACAGTGGAGACTTGTTAATCAACTGCAGAGACAGCCTCAGCAAAGCAAAGCCATTCAGATCAATAAAATTGACGGGATAAGAGTTCAGTGCAGTTTGGTGGAAAACAAAAAGATCCGCAGGGGAGTGATTGGAGGAGTTCCTCTGAAAAAGAAATTCTAGAAAACAGCGGTGCAAAAGTAAAATAAGTGTAACTGTTAAAAACAACAAGAAACGGAGAAAGATCTGACAGTTTATCTGTATTAATTACATTTGAAGAAGAGCAATTACCCATTAAAGTATTCATTGGTTACATCAGCTATAATGTTAACATTTACAATCCTCCACCTCCGAGATGTTTCAATTGCAAAAAATTCGGAGACACAGCAGCAGTTTGTAAAGGGACACAGAGTTGTGGAAGGTGTGCAGCAGAACATGAGTAAGGAAAATGGAAAAGGAGCTGAAATAAAATGCTGTAACTCTGGTGGAGAACATATTGCTGCTTATAGCGGCTGTGAAGCAAGCAAAAGGTCTAATCAGAATTACTTAAGCTGAAGCTGCAAAAACAGAGTGCGAAATACGGGGGGTTCCGGGGGGCTTTCGGGGGGTCCATGGGACCTTCAAAAGCTAAATTTAAGGCCCCGTCCANCAATCTAGTGACCCAGGCTAAGTTATCAGCAGAGCTATTAATAATCAATCAAGTATTTATGTTTATTCACACTGTTACCAAAAGTGGGTGGATCTGACCTGAGTGATAAATCGTCCACTATATGGATTACAAGACCACTACAAGTTAAACAATGACGTCTTTATTCTAATAATTCAGGAATACAGAAATCTAACAACCTTGCAAACACTACAAGCTATTAGAAAAATAAACACAAGGTAGACTAAATTATTAGTTTAAAGAAAAGAAAAAAGAATAAAACCCTAAGACTCTGTTTTACTGGCTTCTGAGAATGTCCAAAATAGGCCAGGTGTTAATACATTTACTAATGTCCGTTGGAATAGCAGCAGGTATGATGATAACAACAGTGCAATTAAAATAACATAAAAATAATACATTCAGCTTAAAATGGTAAATGGTTAAAATGCATTAAACAACAGCAGCAGAAGTTGTTTTAGCAAAACAGCATGAACAGGGCGGGGTATGTGTGTGGGGAAGGCCACACGTGACCACACGCGGTTGAATGTGGCAAACTCTGTAACTACTTTAAAACAGAAAAGGGAGAAAACAGGATAGGAAAGAGAAGAATAAAGAAATATCACTTTCAGCTCTCACAGCACACTTATTTCAACCAATGAACCAGAGCTCTTATGACCTACACAGATTAAAATCAGCATTAATTTAAGCTTCTCCTATCTCTCGCCCAAGTGCAGCTCCGGCTCCGGCCACACGCGGGTCCTCTCCACCAAAGGATCCATTCTCGGGGAAAGTTTCAATCAGTTTGATGCTACAGCAGAGGAACTTGATGGGCTTTTAGGTCGAGGAAGATTTACTTACAGCTAAGCAGAGGCATCCCCCTACCGATAGGCCCTGATTTCTGTAGCGAGGTCCTCACAAAGGGGGAAACTCCACTCAGCGTTCAGCTCCGGAGATCACACTGCGATCTTTGACTTTTGACACAGGAAAAACGAAAGCTACTTCCAGTTAGCTTTCTTTTAGCATTTCACGTGAAATG
>NW_015151704.1:157588-158775 GCF_000732505.1 Cyprinodon variegatus
GAAACATAAAAAAAAAAAAACACGGAACTTTGCTCCAAACAGGAACTGGGCTGGAAACACTTTCGTCCTCCGTGGTTTGTGTTGATTAGAATAATCTTCGGTCCAAACAGGTGAGTGATTAAACTAGATTAACTTTAGTTTAACAGGAGGGATTATTTACTGCCAGGACAAACCGCTGCTGATGGTTTTAGTTTTGTTTTTGGAAAAAGGTTGAAACACGAGGCAGATGTTTAGTTTTGGTTCTGGAAACAATTAAAAGCGGAAACTAAACCGTCTTTAATCTCTTCTAGTTTAAAACTACAGAATATAGATCATCCAACCTCGATTATATTATTGCCAAGCATCAATCTTCCCCCTCTCATCTTAAATACTTTATTTTTTGGAAGCATATTGTTTTTAAAAGCGAACTGAAAACCTATTTGTTTATGAAATCATTTTATTCTAGTAGATGAAGGTTTGTTTTATGACCATGTCTTTTATGACTGTAAATGTAATTTTATTTGTATTGTAATTTTAAGAAGCATTTTGTGACCTCAATGTCTTTGAAAGGTGCTATAGAAATGAATGTTTACTTACTTAGTTGTTTCTAGCTTTGAACATAAAATGTTTGCTTTAAAATTTGACCAAATCCATACTTTCATAATTGAGTTTTATTTTTTGTAATGTGTATTTTTTCCCCACACTTTAGCTCAATAATCTAAATATATTGGAAACATGTAAATACATGTGAAACATTTTTTATATATGTAAACATTTACAGTTAAAAACATAAATATGTTCTTAATCTTTCCAGTTTTATTTGTAAGGCGACCTTGGTTGACTTTTACGGCGCCTTCAAATTAATAAATGTTTTGTTAACTCAAGGTTTACCTGTGGAGTACCACAGGGATCAGTGTTAGGATCAATTCTCTTTACTGTGCTCCCAATCAGTAGAATTATTAGATAGCATGGGATTAATTTCCACTGTTACGCTAATGATACCCAGCTATATCTGTCTATAAATCCAGAAGAAGATAACCCATTACATAGATCACAGGCATGTCTGAAGACATACAAACCTCCAATTTCCCATTGGGAACCTGCTAGCACTAAGTTGCTAACTGGTTAGCACGATTCTTTCGACAAACCAGCTACAATCAATCTTTGTTGCGAACCTTCTGCCACAACAATCCCGCCCCCTTGATAAT
>NW_015151704.1:160185-162594 GCF_000732505.1 Cyprinodon variegatus
GTGTCCCAGAAGCTGAGGGCAACCCAGAGGAAGTCTCTGTCTGTGCTCGGGGTGAGCTGCAACCTTTCCAGCTTCAGATGCTCGGTTCATTTCATTTTGTCTAAATGTAACTGTTTTTAAAGAATGTTTAATTTCAGAGTTTGTAAGAAATGGGATATAGAGGGCTCAGATCTTTAATGCATTTCATAGAGAAGAACACCAGGGAGAGGTGTTAAAAGTATCCATGTTTATTACTTCAGTAGATTTATAAATCCTGCCATTTAAAAACACTTTTGTAGAAGTTAGAGGATCAACTGAAGCTTTTTACTCCAGTAAAAGTATAAAAGCAAAGTAACTTTGCATCATGTTGAAAAACTATTTATATTTGTATGTGGTAAACAACAACAAATTGGGGCAGCACAAATAACCACAAATAAATTAATTGTCTGGATGAAACTAATTATACAATAATTTCTATTTTTTCAAATACCAACAGGCCATAAAGAAAATTAGCTTAAATCACACAAAATTAACAAGTCTATTTTTAAAACATAAGGAGTTGAAGTAAAAAGTTGGCTAAAAAAATAAATTACTCCAATAAAGTATAGATAGTGAACATTTCTACTTAAGTAAGTTAACAAAGTATTTTTATTTTGTTTGTTGACACCTCTGGTTTTGCGTTCTTAAAAACCTTGAAATGCACAGCTCCTCGTTGTTTAGTCCTTACAAAACTAAAATGCATATAAAAACACTTATTTAATGTTATAAATTAAAGTCTATTCAGTGATGCTAACTTCATCCTTGTCCTCGAGTGCTGGAAGGAGTATGAATCTGGCAACCACAAGAACATAGGTGCGGTTCATTACTTGGACACTAGCAGTACGAAAAACGTCCATCCTTTCCGGGATGGGTCTGTAAAATCCGCCCTACAGGCAACGATGCTCGAGGGAGTTGAGGATCTGCTATTAGGACAATGTCTCCAACTGAAAGAACCTTGTCATCTTCCCACCACTTACTGTGTTCTTGTAGTCCTGGCAAATAATAGCGTATGTGCTGTTATTGATGATTGACCAGAATCAATCAGCAATGACTTGACTGGGCCTCTGAGAACTTTTCCCAAGATCACTACGGTTATAGACTGCTTGAGGAAGTGATGAATCATAACAGCCCATGAGGTGGAGATTAGGCATAACTGGGTTAGCATCTGAAGTATCTGAAGAGAAGTAATCTAGGGGTTTACCATTCATTATACATTCAATCTCCTCTACGATTGTCAAACCGGTTGGGAAACTGTCTGGTCTTTAAAAACAACACAAAGTGCAGTCTTGACAGATTTCACTTCCCTTTCCCTTGTACCGCCAAAGTGAGGTGCACTTGAAGGGTTGAATCTGAAGAATATCTGTTGTGCAGCAAGATCTTCTCTCAATTGATGTTCCATTTAAGAGAATGCTTCACTCAATTCCCAATCTCTCCTGACAAAATTGGTTCCATTGTCCAAGAGGAGTTCAAATGGTTTACCACGTCAGGAAATCTTCTCAGTGAAAGGAGGAATTTGTCTTTGTCGAGGCTCTCCAACAACTCCAGATGCACTGAGCGAGTTGTCATGCATTTATAAATGATGCCACACCTTTTCTCAATGCAACAACCTATCTTCACCTGGTAAGGGCCAAACTGTCAATCCCAGTTGAATAAAAGGGTAGCGAATGGCCTCTCTACCTCGTTAGATCCAAAATTTACGCTGTACCTCTGCAAGACCGCGTTCTGCCCCAGGGTGCAGTAATGATTCATCTGTGTCCTGGATAATAAGCTTAGTAATAGGTCTGTTGATACATCATAGTCCGGTGACAGAGATGCAAGTCGACTGTCGGAAGGAAGAGTTTTTCGAGCTTTAAGAGCCTTTATTTCTTTAACAAAACAGTCCTGTTGCGCCCTTTGTAATATCAGCTTCTCTGCTTGCAGATAATCTGAAGCTGCACAGGTTGATGTGTTATTGCCATCAGCAGCCATGTAAAGGGAGCAAGCAGCATAATAAGGAAGCTGTTTCCAGCTAGAGAACTTACAGGGGTTAGGAAGTTGTGTAGACATGGTACTGGAAAAATTCCCACCAAGGCAGACTTCTTTACCTCTGTAGCTTCCGGTTCCATCTCAGCTGAGTGCATGATGGGTCATTCGGTCTCTGGCAGGTAAAGAAAATGTGGAGCTTTATTCCAGCGATGATCCTTTAACATCTCTTGCATTGTGAGCCCAATTATAATGACATCAGCAGGATTATTCAGTGAGGCAACATACTTCCATTGATCAGCATTTGTGGGTTTCTGAATTTCTGCAATGCATGTCCTAACAAACACTTTGTAATGGCAGGTTTCTGATTTTATCCAGTACAGCACACTGGTGGAGTCTCATTTATTCTTGCTAGCTGTGCACCTTTCA
>NW_015151704.1:165094-166788 GCF_000732505.1 Cyprinodon variegatus
CGATACTGGTATCGGTATCGGTGCAACACTATAAATTACCCTGCTTATTGTCCATATTAACAAAAACACAGCACATCCACTAAACATAGGAATCTGCCATGTAATTAAAAGGGCATTCAATAGCTAACCTTTTAAGTCTTCTGTTATATTTGTCAGGCTACATATAACAGTTCAAATAATGGATACCAGCACTCTGCATCTTGATACATGGAAAAATGTGACTAAACAATGTTGAATTAAGGTAGATGGATATATATTTATAAATGAATGTTTTAATCACCTCCAAGCTGCACCCGTATTCACTGTCCAGGCGCGCTTCACGTGATGGGGCGTTCAAGTGTTCCTTGGAAATCCTAGCAATCCTCTTTTTTTTTTTTTTTTATAAATTGTCTATTGTTAATGTCACTGAAGAGAAATTACACAAAGAGAGATTTCATTATAAATGTCTTTTTTTTTTTTTCCCCACAGGCAATTCACATCATGATTGGGCTGATTAATATCGGCCTTGGTACCATCGCGCACCTGAGATTAATGTTTCCTTGGTCTCTGGATTCCAGTTTCCCTTTCTGGATGGGATCTCTGGTAGGCAAACTGGTTGATTTCACAATTGAACATTTGTTGCTCCACGTGCCACATCAACATATCGGAGGAGCTGATCTGGGAGTCGGCAGAGAGACAGACACAGCACTGCTGATGCAGAGCGCTAAGATCACTCCTCTGAAACAGTTTATTATTGCCTAAATTAACTTAAAATGTAGAAACCTGCTTTTAAAATATGTTTGTTTTTATTATCCTGGTGCCTGCATTTTTTTTTACTACATACTTAAAAAAAACAAAAAAACGCTAACATCTACTTCCAGCCGCCGCCAACAGTAGGGGAAAACTGCCAAGAGGCGACCGGGGCCTGAGGCAGATGCTTCTGGGGATTTCCAGTGACAGCGCACCGCCAGTATGTGGGGGTCTGAGCGGCTCTGACAGAGAAATAATAATTGAAGGCGGGATGGGTAATCTGGATGAACTGAGTACACCAAGCTGCTCAGATGTATTAAGAAGCACTGTTCCTGCTGCCTGAAACGTGCTGCAGGACCTTTTGATATGCCTTGATTCGCATCAACCATTGACTTTGCATGTAAAAAGGCTGCTTCTGCTGCTCAAAGCATGTTGGATTTTCAACAATCATTAGAGAGAATCTATAGGATGCATGAAAAGAGAAGAAGGATGGACTAATGCAGGGGACATATTAGGGGCCGTATGATCAGGGGCTGATAGAATCAGAATGCATCTAACATTCAAAATGCTGTGGAGAGTAGTTTCTTTGTGAATGTGTGACCTTTTGGCAGGACAGAGATTAAAAAGCTCAACACAGGGAACAAAATGATGATGTAATTTCCTTCTCATAGCTGTGAGAGCGAGAAAATGTTTTTCTTTTGGTGGAATTTGGAGAAGCTTGTGGCAGAATTTAGCTTCTATGATTTAATCTGTGAAACAATCTCTTATTGAAGACTATTTACTCCTCAATTCCAGTAATCAACCATTAGGCGCCGTAACGTGTGTTTCTCCTACATGATTTTTAGTTTTATTTTCGATGTAAAGTATTTAGGCTGCTTAGATTTTCCTTTGTATCGTTTTTTCCAGTTCATTGTGTTCGGGATCGTGTGCCTTCTGTCTGAGAAGTATCCGAGTCCATGCCTGGT
>NW_015151704.1:169600-171622 GCF_000732505.1 Cyprinodon variegatus
CACTTTGACATGCTGTCAGACTGTTTTTACTTTGTTTCAAAGAAGGAGATGCTAATAGAGAACTAGCCGTTAGCATCTCCTTTAAAAAGGTGGTTCTGGTTGCTCTTTGAAATACCGGTGTTGGTACTGGATCTGCTCGGGCCCTGTGCCTACCAGGGACGCGAAGCGTCGAGGTGGTGACAGTCCACTGCTCAAGTACTCCTCTGGTGATGACCCAACAAGCCGCAGGTGTGGGGGAAAACCGGAAGAGGCCCTCCAGGCCAAACAGGGGAAAGGGCACCATCTAGTGGGTAGGAGGAGGAACTAAAAAGAATACAGAAAAACATTTTCCACAAACAGAGCCCTAACACTAATACGTTATTATTGGATTACAGACACTAATACAGGAACCACTGAAAGTGATTCTTATTAGTTTTCTTTTTTTACAATTGACAAAACAGCTAAACAATTCAGACCTTCTAGGAGGCTGTAGATTCAATAAAAACTTACCATGAACCAAGACAGCACTTCTCTGGATGTTTGATTTTGTGATGTAAATTAAGTTTTTAAACATATTCAATGGACCAAAGCAATAATAAATTAATAAGATAAGTAATAATAAAATAAGAACATCCCTCTGGTTCCTCTTCTATTAATCCTGGATAACTAAGCTGTTCTGCACATCCTCTCTGAATGCGGTTGGTCTTTTCTTGGGTGGCTGATCTTTTGAAAAATGTAATGGTTCTTTTTAAAGACCTATTAATTTGTGAGGAATATCTGAAAACTTTAAGAATTTAGTTTATTTTATTGTTTGTTTAATTAGTCCTAAAATCCAGATTATTAAATTAAACTGAGCAATAGTGATTTAACTTTTGAGCAAAACATGGACTAAAACAGAGACTACATCAGCAGGCTAAACTAGAGCAAACAAGGAGTAAAGCTCAGTTAAAAAAAGCACTAGGTATAGAAAAAACAAACCTTTTGATTTGATCCTACACTTCAGTCTCCACAGTGATAATTTAAGCTAAGTGCTGTGTATTTTATTCTTATTTACTCAAGTGCTAGACTGCTTAAAATCTTCATTAATTGACAAAGGGAATTATCTTAGTCCAGATAAAATAAAAAAGATAAAAAAGGATAAAAAGATCAAATTAAAATGACATACCTCGTAATAACTGCTCAGAAATCCCGGTGTTTTTTCAATATCTGGCGCGAATCCCTCACCTCTGCTGCTCTCAGCACAGTGAACAGGTGGGCTGGTGCAAAAATACAGACTGGATCTGAACTTGGCATGTCTTAGTGTTAGCACTAAGGGTGTAAACAATAATCGTTTTGTATCGATGCTTCGATCCAACAGCCGACGATCCGATGCATCGATATGTCCGCAAGAGAATCGATTCATGTTTTTTTTTTCCTCCGGTCTATTTTTATCCATTTGCTACTGGACGTAATTCTCCCTCCCGTGCTGCGGTGGCGCCAAACCTATTTTGCCCTCCTACCTCACTTCCTGGTTATACTCCTGCAGCAGTGTGTTGCAGTGAGCTTGACACAGACATTTTTTATTTATGCTCAATAATGAAGCGTGGTCTGTGCTACACACTGTGGGTCTAGATACGGCCGAGGTGGTGAGGAAGTGGGGGCGAGTATGTCGGACGACGGAGGGACATGAGGGCCAAAAAGAGCGGAGATCCAGGTGGAAAAAGGGTCCCAGCAAATATAGCTAATAATATGTTTAGACTCCAGGAGAGATCTGATTCTTAAGAAACGGGTGCAGTAGAGTTTGTCTGAGTGGGATTGCCATATTGTGACATCATCAGCAGGGCTGGTACCTACAGCGGGAGGCTCTACACAAGAACAGCGGTGCCCTCTAGTGGGCAGGGGTAACATTACAAGTAGAAAGATATCAGATAATTTGATGGAGCAAATCTAATTTTATTTTAGTTTCATTGAACAACCTCTGCATTATCTATATTAACAAAGTGCTCGCTTGATGGACATTGATAAGAAGCAGGTTAATCCAGAGAACAAACTAATTCCTTTTAT
>NW_015151704.1:172014-173295 GCF_000732505.1 Cyprinodon variegatus
TTATGAAAAAAAAAAATATAATTGTTTTAGTTTCAATAAACAACTTATGCATTATCTATGTAAACAAAGTGTTCGCTTGACGGACATTGATAACAAGCAGGTTAATCCAGAGAACAAACTAATTCCTTTTATAGACCTAAAGGTATCTGTGTTTGTATTCTGCAGATGCTGATTAGCCTGGTTAGAAGCATAGTTGGCATCCTGGTCTTCCTGTCGGTCGTGGAGTTTTGTGTCGCCATCAGCTCTGCTGTGTTGGAGATCAAAGCTCTGAAATGCAGCAGAGAGAAGCAGGAGAAGGTGAAGTATTGATCAACAAGATTCATGTTCAATCTGTATATTTGCAGAGTTAATGATCAGTAAGTTAACTAACTTCTGGATTAGAAACTGAAATTAGATTTAGATTTATTTTGAAATCTTTAAAGTAGATTTAAAATTAAGTGGTTAACTACAAGAAATTCTTTGTGCATTAATTGAATTCAGTTTATATATTTTATATAGTTTATATAGCGCCAATTCATAACACGCGATCTCAAGGCACTTTACAGTTCACCAGTCTAATTGATTCAAATTTTTCCATCTAAGGAAAATGAGTTGATTGAATCGAATCATAGACTCGAAGGCAATCCCTCATACTATACATTCTTGTCGTGACAGTGGAAAGGAAACACTCCCTTTTAACAGTGTTACGACCACCCAGGCCACAACATATTTGAGGACGCGAGACAAACATGAGGTTCAAAATAATTATTTTATTCTTAATCTCTGCAACTTCTTTTTAGATCCGGTGTTTTGTTTTTCTGTAAAGAGACAAAAAAACAGAGAGTCAGATTCTTTTCCCCAAGTTCCCCGTGTCCAAAAAAAAAAAACTCTAAAAAAAAAAGAGGAAAAAAAAAACAAAACGTTACAGCAGAGGGCCAACCCTATATAGGGCCGTCGAAGCCTCTGCTAGTAACAAACTAACGGTTAAAAACTCTAATAAAAATAAAAAAAGAACGAAAACAGGACAACCGGTCCCACCAGGTCAAAGTTACAAAAAATCAGCAAAAACAAAGGCTAGTGAACAAAAATACCGCATGGAAGGCTGAAGAGGTCAGCGGCGGACTACAAAGACATGAGACGTGCGCATCGCGACAGGACGCGCTCTCTCAGAACCAGGCTCAGTGTGAGCGGCCATCTGCAGAGGCCGACTGGGGTTCAAGAAGACAGAAGCAGAGATACAAAAAGCAACTGTAAAAGGCGGCCCCATCAAGGAAACACACAGCCAGGCAGACGAGCTCCGAG
>NW_015151704.1:174770-182445 GCF_000732505.1 Cyprinodon variegatus
ATTTACACAATTCAAACATATAAACAATTGAAGTAAAAATAAGTGACAGTTAAAAATCACTATTAAAGTAAAACAAGTGTCAGTTAAAATCATTAAATGAGGAGCTTGTTAATAACAGTGGGATCCTGTTGCGTTTTAGTTTGATTCCTGGTATCTTTTGGACATTTAACTTCGTGTGCATTTTGAAAACTTTAAAATGTAGCTTAAATTTCTTTATTCCTATCATGGTGTCTGTTGTACAGTAGGATTGAAAATTGTTTGCACTTTATGGTTCAGGTTGTGACTGTCCTTGTGCTGTGAGGAAGTATGTTCTTTAGCCCAGCTGATCTTTTACAAGTGTGGATTTCCACTGAAATATGCCTTGAAATTGATTAAAACACCTTGTGGTCAATTTGATTCATGACTCATCCTTTTTTGCAAATAATAACTAAGTAACTTTTACTCAAATTACATTTTAAATGAAGAAATTTTGTACTTTTACTTGAGTAAATTTTGAGATGGGTAATTTTACTTATACTCTGAGTAGAATTTTGGCAAAGTAAAGATACTTTTACTCAATTACAATTTTTTAGTACTCTTTCCACCTCTGTTAAAATGGCACATGAATGTGTTTGTTCACACAATAACTTAAAAATAAAATGGCAGCGATGGATGTGAACACATTAGATATATCCATGTTTCATTCTTGGCTATCGTTCTCATCGTGGCAAATTAAATGTAAAAAATATCTCCATCTCTTTGTGAATCCAAATATGCCACATCATCATGCTCCAGCTACTTTTTATAAGGCAGTAAGGTCCGGCTCCAGACGACATGATTCACAAGATAAAAAAAAGGGATGTTATGGCTTATGGCTTTCAGGAAACGAAAGCCAAAAAATCCCTGAGCCAGGACCAAAGCATCACCATATTACCAGCAGACAAAGGAAGATGCACCGTAGTCCTCAACACCTCAGACTACCAGGACAAAATTATCACTCTACTGAACGACACTAATACGTATGAATCCTTGAAAAGAGATTGAAAAGAGTATAACCAGCCCGTAAAGGGTTGGTTATACTCTTACAGCATGTCCCATTTGAGTTGAAACCTTCCATGCATTGTGAGGAGCTTTCTCGTCTTGACGTCAGTAGCCTCTATCTCCTCTTGTGGCCAGTTTATTATACCAGCGGGGTATCTGATGACTGGTAGGGCATATGTGTTGATGGCTTGGATCTTGTTTTTCCCATTCAGCTGACTTTTCCGGACCTGCCTTACCCTTTGTAGATATTTGGCTGTGGCGGTCTTTCTTGCTTTCTCCTCGTCGTTTTCCTTAGCCTGTGGCACCCCAAGGTATTTGTAGCTGTCCTGAACATCTGCAATGTGGCCTTCTGGTAGTTCAACCCCCTCGGTTCTGATCATGTTCCCTCTCTTTGAGACCATGCGACCGCACTTGTCCAGTCCGAATGACATTCCTATGTCGCTGCTGTAGATCCTGGTAGTGTGGATCAGTGAGTCGATGTCTCGCTCACTCCTGACATACAGCTTGATGTCATCCATGTAGAGGAGGTGACTGATGATTGTTCCGCTTCGGAATTTGTATCCATAGTCAGTCTTTGTGATGATCTGGCTGAGGGGGTTCAGGCCTATGCAGAACAGCAGCGGGGATAGTGCATCGCCCTGGTATATGCCGCACTTGATGGTCACTTGGGCAATTGGCTTTGCGTTGGCCTCCAGACTTGTTTTCCACAGCTTAATTGAGTTCTTGATGAAGGTTATTAGTGTCCTGTTGATCTTGTACATTTCCAAGCATTCCAGTATCCATGCATGTGGCATTGAGTCGTAGGCTTTCTTATAGTCAATCCAGGCAGTGCACAGATTTGTCTGCCTGGTCTTACAGTTTCAAGTGACTGCTCTATCCACCAGTAGCTGGTGCTTGGCTCCTCTGGTGTTACTGCGTATTCCCTTTTGGGAAGAGTGCATGTATTGAGCCATGTGCCTATTCATCTTAGCCGCTATGATGCCTGACAGGAGCTTCCATGTGGTACAGAGGCAAGTTATTGGCCGGTAGTTGGATGGGATTGTTCTCTTCTGGGGATCCTTCATGATCAGAATTGTCTGTCCTTGGGTTAACCATTCTGGGTGGGTCCCATCCATCAGCAGTTGGTTCATTTGTGCTGGCAGGTGTGCATGAAGTGCAGTTAGTTTTTTCAGCCAGTAGGTGGGGATCATGTCAGGGCCTGGTGCTGTCCAGCTCTTCATACTTGCCGCTCTTTCTTGGACGTCTGCCATTATAACGGTTACTGGTTCATGTTCTGGGAGATTGCTGTGATCTGTTCTTAGATCCACTAGCCACTGAGCATTGGTGTTGTGGGATGCCTCCTTCTCCCATATGTTCCTCCAGTACTGTTCAGTCTCAGCCCTGGGTGGATCTTATCTTGTATTATTACCCTGCCACTGTGAGCACACTTTGGATGGGTTGTTGGAGAACATCTGGGTTATTCTCCTGGCTTCTGCTTCTCCCTTGTATCTCTTTAGACGGGTGGTCAGGGTGGTGAGTCTTTGTTTGGCAGTTTCTAGAGCTCCTAGCTCAGTGTTCTAACATCCGCAAACGGCAGCTCCTATCACAACTAGAAATTGATGAGGTACAACTGACATGCTGCGGCAAGGGGGAGTCAGGACAAAAGGTCAACAGGGAGATTTCATCATCATCCCAACACTCAGAGATTGAGTACCAAGCCCCAATAACAAAAACAAGCCCACATACTATCCATAAAGACATTCCGTGAGGATAAAAAATCAGAAAGTAATATCAATAAATCCACAATTTCACAATATTTTATGGTTGGTTGATTTATTATTCTTAATGGAATGCATTTATGGATTCGAAGTTGCTCCAATATTAGAATTAAAATAGATTTTTTTTTTTTAAGAAAATGCATTTTCAAAAAAAAACTTCTCGATCAAAAAGATGTTGTAATAGTAACTGATCAGGTGAATGAAAATGTTTTACCACTATTTATATCTTTTGCAATTTTTTAGATTTAAGCTTTTATTTTTCATAATAAAGAGTAATAAAAGTCTAAAATTAATAAAAACGAACAGTAAAATGTTACATAGTGAAATACACCTAATAAGGATTCTACCTGTTTTTTCCATCTTTATGTTATAAAACATGAAAACATGTCGTTCTTTATAGGGCTCACAAATCTTAAACTTAATAAATATATATATTAACCTTTAAATGATATTTGACCTGAGTTTTCACTACCTAACTCCAACACTTGAGTTTGGATCATCACATATTAGGACTTTAAAAGCTCTGAACCTGAAAAGCATCCAGCAGATCTGTTCTTCGTCAAAATGGTTGTCCACATATTTGGAGCTACATCTTCACCAAGTTGTGCAAACCTTGCCCTGCAGCAGTGTGCAAAGGAGAACTTGGTGGACTTCAACTTAGAAACCATCTCTACGGTACTTAGAAACTTCTACGTAGACGATTGTCTCAAATCTGTAGAAAATGATGATGAAGCACTGATGCTCACATCAAACCTGAGTAGTTTGTGTGCCAGAGGGGGTTTTAGGCTGAACAAGTGGATCAGCAATAGCAAAACACAAATGTTCTCCATAGCTGAGGAGAAACGAGCCAAGGAAATCAGAGACCTGGATTTTGACCAAGATTGCTTGTCTTTCGAACAAGCACTAAGTGTGCAATGGTGCACTGAGACGGACTTATTAAATTAAAAATTCAGCTCCAAGACAAGCCACTTACTTATCGTGGGATCTTATCAATGGTTAGTTCAAATTATGACCCACTTGGAATGCTGGCTCCAGTCATCCCTACTGCCAAACAGATCTTATAAGAACTCTGCCAATTATAGCTTGGATGGGATGAGAGGATTCCTAAAAGTCTCCATCAAAAGTGTTCTAACTTGTTGAGAAACATGAGCTTGCTGAAAGACTACAAGGTGAAGAGATGCCTCAAACCTGATTGTTTCGGACAACTGGAATCGGCACAGCTCCACCATTTTGCTGATGCAAGCGAAAATGGCTATGGCACGGTCTCCTATTTGAGGATGACAAATAAATACCAACAAGTTCACTTAGCCTTTGTTATTGGCAAGGCTAGAGTGGCTCCTCTAAAGCCTGTAACCATCCCAAGGTTGGAGCTCACAGCTGGAAATGAAAAGTGGAAATGCTTTTTTTATGCTGAATGAAAAAAGAAAAATTAGCTAAAAAAACTGCATAAAGGAAAAGAAGCAGAAATTAGCTGAAGAACATATGAAAATGTGATAGGAAATAATCTGAAACTTCAAACAGCAGAAAACAGTTGAATCATCTGAGGATTTTGTAGGATAGAATCATTTGGCAAATAATGGCAGAAACACACTCATTTTAAAAGCAATAGATCTAGTTAAAGTTGATCAAACAGAAGAAAAAGGTATCTGTTTACCTGGAAGTTGACAAAGGTGAAGCATCTGCTTACGAGGCTTACGAGGTTAGCAGATGCTTTATTTGAGTGGAAATGCTAGAGCTTCATTAAGAAATGTGGACTTGTCAACAGGCCTTGGTAGTGTACTTTGAAGAAATTGGTTGAGTTCGGGTCATAGCTACGAATCCTATTGAAGCTCGGTTACCTTGACGACGCTTAACGAGCCTGTCAGTGACAGAGAGAAATGAGCAGCACTATCATTCCTTAGCTCTCAGGCTTTTTTGAATGGGAAAAACAGCTCCGAACAAACAAGTGCTGAAGGCAAACCATAAATGGTATCTAAAAATTATTTTAGTCTAAGCCACAGCTATCCTTTGTCTCCATTTGGGGTAACTTTCATGGCTCTAGCTCATTCACAACCTTAATGGGAAGGAGGAATACAAAGGTTTTTCACTCCTACTTGTCTCATTGGATTGCATGCAGCTCCTCAGCTTCACTGAGCTTTCAGGTGCTGAAAAACCCCTCCGAACAAATGAGTAGTGAGCCAAAGCCCTAAATGGTATCAAAAAAATTGTTTCACTGTGGACGTCAGACATCCCTCAGCTTCGATTGTGCCAACTTTCATGTTTATACTAAAAACTATTTGGCCACAGTGACGATGAAAAAATGTGTTTTTTTATGAGTCTGATGATTTTTCTCAGAATCAACGTTTTCCTATGCCTGAACAAGTCAGCTAAACAGCTAAACCATAAATGATATTGAAGAATTCCTTCAATGTGAGTGCTAGGAGCCTCTGAAGATGGTGAATACCAAGTTTCATGTTAGTTAATCAAATGGTTAAGAACTGGGAGCGATACGAAAATATGTGTCATTTTGGATTTTCGGATGTGATTTTTGGAAAGTCTCTCATTCTATTTCTATTGGAGAAGTGTGGACTTCTTCGTGGTCTGGGCCAAACTGCAGGAAAACTGTAAATCCCACACAGTTTAGGGTTAAATTTCCTGAGTCCTGACAAAAATACCTACATTTTGATGTAAAATTTATGTCAGTTGAGTGAAAAATGAGTGAGTGAGAACAATTTGTTCGGAAAAGCCAGAACAGCTCAAAAGCTACAGCACGCACTCTGGCACTTGAAGAAATCCGCCTGTAGACTTCCATTATAAAATTGAAAACCTGAAACTTTTTTATAAAATTTAAATCACAATTTAAAAAAAAACTGTAAAAGCTATAAAAAAAACTGACTTAAACAGAAATAGTTGAATGTTTGGAGAACATTTTAAAAGTTCAATGGTGTTTCTAGATGAAAGTATGATGAAGAAGTTAAAGGTCAAATATGGTGAAGTTTTAGCAGAATTTTGCTGAAATCTGAGAATTCTACATTTATTTCAATGGGACAAAAAATTGCAGAAAAAGCTGAATCGTGAAAACTACAAAAAATATCTTTACCAAAAGACATAGCAGAGGTCTCCTGAACAAGCTGAACGTTTTGATACCAAAATTGTTCAAATCAGTTGAAACTGCGGGACTAGTTAAAGTCCGAAAAATAAAAAGAGAAAAACAATAAGTGCGAATGCATAAGCATTCCAACTTGATAAATATGAAGTTCCATTTGTATCAAAAATTAGCAGATGTAAAATGTCTAGATGTTGTGCTGATGTTGCATATGTGTTGTCTGCATATGTATAAGTTGCACATGTATTTGTTGCATATGTAGATGCTGCATATGCCTATATTTTGCATATGTCTATAATGGATATGTAGATGCTGCATATGTCTATAATGCATATGTAGATGCTGCAATGGTTAATGCATTTGCTCTCAGCTGTTGGTTCTTGTCGTTGGTCCATGTCGTTGGTCCTTGTTGTTGGTCCATGTTGTTGCTTCTTGTCGTTGGTCTGTGATACCTGTTCCCCTCGCCATTATAAACAATGGAAGTAGATTTTTTTTGTGTGTTTATTAGAAATGACAAAAAAATTGTCTTTTCATTATCAATAGCTCCAAAATGTTTAGATTTCGGCGAATCTCGTATTTACTTCAGGCATTAATTAGGACAGCAAAGGAGGAAAGAGGATGCGTAGGTTGAAATAGCGACTGGAAAATAATGGGGGGGGGTTGTACGTGAATTTATAGGCTTAAAACTTTAAAATAACTCCAAGGGACCCCACATCTGTCCTGTGAATAAATGTGATCTCACATCGGAAGGATTCAAAGTGCTTTATATGGTATCTAGTGTCTGGATCACCGGGGTTTTCAATCGCTGCTCATCCAACTGAACAATTTTTCGCCACTAGGGGGCGTAATAGGCCATACCCCAGAGCCTCTGAATAAAAAAGGGTGGCATTTTGATAACTTTAAACATCAAAATGCATTATTATTGAGGCCTATTATTTGCGTTAACCCTTTTTATGAATTATGGGTGGCATTTTGATCATTTTAAATGTCCTCCAAAGTCCATTGGCCTATTACGCCCCCTAGTGTAAGCATCTACATATGCAACATAGACATATGCAGCATAGACATACACAGCATTTACATATACAATATTGTCATATACAACATCTACATATGCAACATAGACATATGCAACATAGACATAAACAGCATTTACATATACAATATTGTCATATACAACATCTACATATGCAACATAGACATGCAGAAAACACATATGCAACAACAGCGCAACATCTAGACATTTTACATCTGCTTATTTTTGATACAAACGGAACCTCATAGATAAACTGATACTTTTTTTGTCTCCTTGTTAAATGGCAGGGCTCAGCCGTAGAAGGCAGTACTTTCCTTCAAGACTGACAATGATTGTTTTCTACTTTGGCTACTTTAGATCACAGATGAAATGAAAAATAATAGCAAATTTGGATAATAATGCGTTGAGACTGCAAAAGAGATTTGATCCTTAAGAAACGAGTGCTATACAGTTTGTTCGAGTGGTGTTGCCATATGTTGACTTCATAAGAAGGGGTGGGGTCCCTAGCAGATCTGAGCAGATCAGAAAAGCAGTCTGCAGCATCACTGCACAGAGGAAGAAGTTGTCACCTCTAGCTGTTGATATCACAGGTATGTGAAGCTCTGACTTCCACACCATCTTTTTCTCTGTATTGTATGAAATTCTGTTCCCCGTGCGTAGGATTTTTATAAATTAATGAATGACATAGTGAGAAAATGACTTGGAAAAAAATAACCCCCTTATTTTTCTCTTAAAAGACGCTAAATAGCCATAAATATTTTTGACTGTTTAGCTTTA